>NC_068421.1:0-5000 GCF_023373465.1 Oncorhynchus keta
AACACTACATAATGAGGGACAACACTACACTACATAAATAGTTGCAAGATTGAATCCCCGAGCTGACAAGGTACAAATCTGTCGTTCTGCCCCTGAACAAGGCAGTTAACCCACTGTTCCCCGGTTGGCCGTCATTGAACTGACTTGCTTAGTTAAATAAAGGTAAAAATAAAATAAAATGAATAGAAACCTAAGACAACAACAGGCACATTTTTATTTTTTATTTCACCTTTATTTAACCAGGTAGGCTAGTTAAGAACGAGTTCTCATTTACAATTGCGACCTGGCCAAGATAAAGCAAAGCAGTTCGACACAAACAACAACACAGTGTTACACATGGAATAAACAAACATTCAGTCAATAATACAGTAGAACAAAAGAAAACAAAGTCTATGTACAGTGAGTGGAAATGAGGTAAGTTAAGGAAATAAATAGGCCATGGTGGCGAAGTAATTACAATAAGGCAATTAAACACAGCCTATCTTCTCTTGAGAGCCATGTCTGCCTACGGCGGCCTTTCTCAATAGCAAGGCTATGCTCACCGAGTCTGTACACAGTCAACGCCTTCATTTTGGGATGTCACAGTAGGTCAGGTATTCTGCCACTGTGTTACTCTCTGTTCAGGGCTTTCTCTCTCAGTAGTCCCATGAGGAAGCAGACAGTTGCTTCACTCCAGACAACCTCCTTATATGACAGCCGACTATTAGTTCTGGCCCTGCTCCAGCATTACCCCCCTCCACCCTAGTGCCCTGTAATCAGAGAAGGGACAACTGTCTGTTCCAGGGAAATGCCACGTTTTTATTTCTCATTTCTAGTAACTGAGGCCTACAACTGAATGCTGAGAATGTGTAGTGCTATAGACTACAGGATTACTAAAACTAGCTGTGTGTACAAGTGCAGTATATGAAGCTAATCCTGTGTAATGGAAGTCTTCCGACTAGCTTGGAGAGACAGTACCGTGTCGTATCGAAGTGCCCTCACTGCTGCTCCACCAATCTGGAAGTCTTCTGACTAGCTTGGAAAGACAGTACCGTATCGAAGAGCCCTTACTGCTGCTTCACCAATCTGGAAGTCTTCCACTTGGAGAGACAAACTGAAGAAGTCTTCAATCTGGAAGTCTTCTGACTAGCTTGGAGAAGACAGTACCGTATCGAAGAGCCCTCACTGCTGCTCCACCAAACTGGAAGAAGAGACAGAACCTCACTGCTGCTCCACCAAACTGGAAGTCTTCTGACTAGCTTGAGAAGACAGTACCGTATCGAAGAGCCCTCACTGCTGCTCCACCAAACTGGAAGTCTTCTGACTAGCTTGGAGAGACAGTACCGTATTGAAGAGCCCTCACTGCTGCTCCACCAAACAGGAAGTCTTCTGACTAGCTTGGAGAGACAGTACCGTATCGAAGAGCCCTCACTGCTGCTCCACCAAACTGGAAGTCTTCTGACTAGCTTTGAGAGACAGTACCGTATCGAAGAGCCCTCACTGCTGCTCCACCAAACTGGAAGTCTTCTGACTAGCTTGGAGAGACAGTACCGTATCGAAGACCCCTCACTGCTGCTCCACCAAACTGGAAGTCTTCTGACTAGCATGGAAAGACAGTACCGTGTCGTATTGCCCTCACTGCTGCTCGATCATCCTATTTATCCAACTTAATTGAGGAAAATAAGAACAATCTAACTAAAAAGCAGCATTCCCCAAGAGAGGATGGCTTTCACTTCAGCACTGATAAATTCATGAACTTCTTTGAGGGAAAGATCATGATCATTAGAAAGCAAATTACGGACTCCTTTTTAAACCTGCGTATTCCTCCAAAGCTCAGTTGTCCTGAGTCTGCACAACTCTGCCAGGACCTAGGATCAAGTGAGACACTCAAGTGTTTTAGTACTATATCTCTTGACACAATGATGAAAATAATCATGGCCTCTAAACCGTCAAGCTGCATACTGGACCCTATTCCAACTAAACTACTGAAAGAGCTGATTCCTGTGCTTGGCCCTCGAATGTTGAACATAATAAACGGCTCTCTATCCACTGGATGTGTACCAAACTCACTAAGAGTGGCAGTAATAAAGCCTCTCTTGAAAAAGCCAAACCTTGACCCAGAAAATATAAAAACTATCGGCCTTTATCAAATCTCCCATTCCTCTCTAAAATGTTTTTGAAAAAGCTGTTGAAGGACCTCGGCGTTACTCTCTTTTGACGAACATATCAAGACTGTTTTTTTATATCTACGTAACATTGCAGAAATCAGAAACTTTCTCTCCAAAAATGATGCAGAAAAATGAATCCATGCTTTTGTCACTTCTAGGTTAGACTACTGCAATGCTCTACTTTCCGGCTACCCGGATAAATCACTAAATAAACTTCAGTTTGTGCTAAATACGGCTGCTAGAATCCTGACTAGAACCAAAAAGATGGATCATTTTACTCCAGTGCTAGCCTCCCTACACTGGCTTCCTGTCAAGGCAAGGGGCTGATTTCAAGGTTTTACTGCTAACCTACAAAGCATTACATGGGCTTGCTCCTACCTATCTCTCTGATTTGGTCCTGCCGTACATACCTACACGTACGCTACGGTCACAAGACGCAGGCCTCCTAATTGTCCCTAGAATTTCTAAGCAAACAGCTGGAGGCAGGGCTTTCTCCTATAGAGCTCCATTTTTATGGAACGGTCTGCCTACCCATGTCAGAGACGCATACTCGGTCTCAACCTTTAAGTCTTTACTGAAGACTCATCTCTTCAGTGGGTCATATGATTGAGTGTAGTCTGGCCCAGGAGTGGGAAGGTGAACGGAAAGGCTCTGGAGCAACGAACCGCCCTTGCTGTCTCTGCCTGGCCGGTTCCCCTCTTTCCACTGGGATTCTCTGCCTCTAACCCTATTACAGGGGCTGAGTCACTGGCTTACTGGTGCTCTTTCATACCATCACTGACGTGATCATTCTGTCTGGGTTGGCGCCCCCCCTTGGGTTGTGCCATGGCGGAGATCTTCCTGGGCTTTACTCAGCCATGTCTCAGGGTAGTAAGTTGGTGGTTGAAGATATCCCTCTAGTGGTGTGCTGTGCATTGGCAAAGTGGGTGGGGTTATATCCTGCCTGGTTGGCCCTGTCCGGGGGTATCATCAGACGGGGCCACAGTGTCTCCCGACCCCTCCTGTCTCAGCCTCCAGTGATGATGCTGCAATAGGGTCAGTCTGTTATATCTGGAGTATTTCTCCTGTCTCAGCCTCCAGTAATGATGCTGCAATAGGGTCAGTCTGTTATATCTGGAGTATTTCTCCTGTCTCAGCCTCCAGTAATGATGCTGCAATAGGGTCAGTCTGTTATATCTGGAGTATTTCTCCTGTCTCAGCCTCCAGTAATGATGCTGCAATAGGGTCAGTCTGTTATATCTGGAGTATTTCTCCTGTCTCAGCCTCCAGTAATGATGCTGCAATAGGGTCAGTCTGTTATATCTGGAGTATTTCTCCTGTCTCAGCCTCCAGTAATGATGCTGCAATAGGGTCAGTCTGTTATATCTGGAGTATTTCTCCTGACTTATCCGGTGCCCTGTGTGAATTTAAGTATGTCCTTCTAATTCTCTCTCTCTCCATCACTCTCTTTCTCTTCTCTCGGAGGACCTGAGCCCTAGGACCATGCCTCAGGACTACCTGGCCTGATGACTCCTTACTGTCTCCAGTCCACCTGGCCGTGCTGCTGCTCCAGTTTCAACTGTTCTGCCTGCGACTATGGAACACCTGTTTACCGGACGTGCTACCTGTCCCAGACCGGCTACCTGTCCCAGACCTGTTTACCGGACATGCTACCTGTCCCAGACCGGCTACCTGTCCCAGACCTGTTTACCGGACGTGCTACCTGTCCCAGACCTGTTTACCGGACATGCTACCTGTCCCAGACCTGTTTACCGGACGTGCTACCTGTCCCAGACCTGTTTACCGGACGTGCTACCTGTCCCAGACCTTCTACCTGTCCCAGACCGGCTGTTTTCAACTGTGTAATACCTGAGTACATTGTTATAGAAGCTAACCCTGTGTAATACCTGAGTACATTGTTATAGAAGCTAACCCTGTGTAATACCTGAGTACATTGTTATAGAAGCTAACCCTGTGTAATACCAGAGTACACGGTTACTAACGTTAACTAGTATATATACATATACACACACACCTTGTACCGCCCCCTCTCCTTCCCTCCCTCCCTCCCACCCTCTCTCTCGAACCGTACTCAGATTTCAGTTCAGGGCCATTAGCACTCAGACATTTATTAAAAAACACATTTCACAGACACAGACAGAATCACATACACACACAGACACAGACAGACTCACATACACACACACAGACACAGACAGACACACAGACACACACAGACACAGACAGACTCACATACACACACAGACAGACTCACATACACACACAGACACAGACAGACTCACAGACACACACAGACACAGACAGACTCACAGACACACACAGACACAGACAGACTCACAGACACACACAGACACAGACAGACTCACAGACACACACAGACACAGACAGACTCACAGACACACACAGACAGACTCACAGACACAGACAGACACACAGACACACACAGACACACACAGACAGACTCACAGACACACACAGACACAGACAGACTCACAGACACACACAGACAGACTCACAGACAGACTCACAGACAGACTCACAGACACAGACAGACAGACTCACATACACACACAGACTCACATACACACACAGACACAGACAGACTCACATACACACACAGACACAGACAGACTCACAGACACACACAGACACAGACAGACTCACAGACACACACAGACACAGACAGACTCACAGACACACACAGACAGACTCACAGACACAGACAGACACACAGACACACACAGACACACACAGACAGACTCACAGACACACACAGACACAGACAGACTCACAGACACACACAGACAGACTCACAGACAGACTCACAGACAGACTCACAGACACAGACAGACA
>NC_068421.1:10000-17500 GCF_023373465.1 Oncorhynchus keta
GACAGAGAGGAAACAGACAGAGAGGAAACAGACAGAGAGACAGAGAGGAAACAGACAGAGAGGAAACAGACAGAGAGGAAACAGACAGAGAGGAAACAGACAAAGAGGAAACAGACAGCGAGGAAACAGACAGAGAGACAGAGAGGAAACAGACAGAGAGGAAACAGACAGAGAGGAAACAGACAGAGAGACAGAGAGGAAACAGACAGAGAGGAAACAGACAGAGAGACAGAGAGGAAACAGACAGAGAGACACAGAGGAAACAGACAGAGAGGAAAGAGACAGAGAGGAAACGGACAGAGAGGAAAGAGACAGAGAGGAAACAGACAAAGGAGACACAGAGGCAACAGACAGAGAGGAAACAGACAGAGATACAGAGAGGAAAGAGACATAGAGGAAAGTGACAGAGAGACACAGAGGAAACAGACAGACACAATTAGCTAAAACACTTGGGCTATGAGGAGTTTGGAATCATGGTCAACTGGTAGAAACACAGGAAACATTGCCTCAGATCCTTACTGTGTTGTACTGTACCGTGTTGTACTGTACTGTGTTGTACTGTACTGTGTTGTACTGTACTGTGTTTTACTGTGTTTTACTGTACTGTACTGTACTGTACTGTGTTGTACTGTACTGTGTTGTACCGTGTTGTACTGTGTTGTGTTGTACTGTGTTGTACTGTACTGTGTTGTACTGTGTTGTACTGTGTTGTACTATGATGTACTGTACTGTGTTGTACTGTACTGTGTTGTGTTGTACTGTACTGTACTGTGTTGTACTGTACTGTGTTGTACTGTACTGTACTGTGTTGTACTGTACTGTACTGTGTTGTACTGTACTGTGTTGTACTGTACTGTACTGTGTTGTACTGTACTGTGTTGTACTGTACTGTGTTGTACCGTGTTGTACTGTGTTGTACTGTACTGTGTTGTACTGTACTGTGTTGTACTGTGTTGTACTGTGTTGTGTTGTACTGTGTTGTACTGTACTGTGTTGTGTTGTACTGTACTGTGTTGTACTGTACTGTACTGTGTTGTACTGTACTGTGTTGTACTGTACTGTGTTGTACCGTGTTGTACTGTGTTGTACTGTGTTGTACTGTACTGTGTTGTACTGTGTTGTACTATGATGTACTGTACTGTGTTGTGTTGTACTGTACTGTGTTGTACTGTACTGTACTGTGTTGTACTGTACTGTACTGTGTTTTACTGTGTTGTACTGTGTTGTACTGTACTGTACTGTGTTGTACTGTACTGTACTGTGTTGTACTGTACTGTGTTGTACTGTACTGTACTGTGTTGTACTGTACTGTACTGTGTTGTACTGTATTGTACTGTACTGTACTGTGTTGTACTGTACTGTACTTTGTTGTACTGTGTTGCACTGTACTGTACTCTGTTGTACTGTACTGTGTTGTACTGTACTTTGTTGTACTGTACTGTGTTGCACTGTACTGTACTCTGTTGTACTGTACTGTGTTGTACTGTACTGTGTTGTACTGTGTTGTACTGTACTGTGTTGTACTGTGTTGTACTGTACTGTGTTGTACTGTGTTGTACTGACCTTTGCCAGTTCGGAAGGTGAGCATGGCTGGTTGTCCCTCTCCTGCGACGCTGCGAGCCACCATCAGAACCTCATACAGACTGGACGACTGCAGCTCAGACAGACGGAGGGTCTTTTCACTGCCGGGCACACGAACCGTATGCCAGCTACCCACAACCCACGTCACATCATCAACCTACCACGACACAAAGAGAAAGAGAAAGAGAAAGAGAAAGAGAAAGAGAAAGAGAGAAAGAGAAAGAGAAAGAGAGAGAGAGAGAGAGAGAGAGAGAGAGAGAGAGATTCACAATCAGTCCACTGTCACCCCTATCAGATCACAGCAAGATCACAGTCTACCTGAACAGAGCAATACTCAATCATGAGGCATCAAAGCCAAAATAACTGAATAATATTAAGAAATGCTACATAGAGAGAAGTGTAGAAACCTACCGATACCCACTAATTATCAAAATCCAGAAAAGAGCCATTCAATTCTACAACCACCTAAAAGGAAGCGATTCACAAACCTTCCATAACAAAGCCATCACCTACAGAGAGAGGAACCTGGAGAAGAGTCCCCTAAGCAAGCTGGTCCTGGGGCTCTGTTCACAAACACAAACACACCCTACAGAGCCCCAGGACAGCAGCACAATTAGACCCAACCAAATCATGAGAAAACAAAAAGATAATTACTTAACACATTGGAAAGAATTTACATAGAAGCAGAGCAAACTAGAATGCTATTTGGCCCTACTAAACAGAGAGTACACAGTGGCAGAATACCTGACCACTGTGACTGACCCTAAACAGAGAGTACACAGTGGCAGAATACCTGTCCACTGTGACTGACCCTAAACAGAGAGTACACAGTGGCAGAATACCTGACCACTGTGACTGACCCTAAACAGAGAGTACACAGTGGCAGAATACCTGTCCACTGTGACTGACCCTAAACAGAGAGTACACAGTGGCAGAATACCTGACCACTGTGACTGAACCAAACTTAAGGAAAGCTTTGTCTAGTCGTGGCCAAAAGTTTTGAGAATGACACAAATATTAACTTTCACAAAGTCTGCTGCCTCAGTTTGTATGATGGCAATTTGCATATACTCCAGAATGTTATGAAGAGTGATCAGATGAATTGCAATTAATTACAATGTCCCTTTTTGCCATGCAAATGAACTGAATCCCTAAAAAAGATTTCCACTGCATTTCAGCCCTGCCACAAAAGGACCAGCTGACATCATGTCAGTGATTCTCTCGTTAACACAGGTGTGAGTGTTGACGAGGACAAGGCTGGAGATCACTCTGTCATGCTGATTGAGTTGAGAAGACAAGGTGAGCGCTACCATCAGTCCTATGTCATGCCAACAGTAAAGCATCCTGAGACCATTCATGTGTGGGGTTGCTTGTCAGCCAAGGGAGTGGGGCTCACTCACAATTTTGCCTAAGAACCCAGCCATGAATAAAGAATGGTACCAACACATCCTCCGAGAGCAACTTCTCCCAACCATCCAGGAACAGTTTGGTTATGAACAATGCCTTTTCCAGCATGATGGAGCACCTTGCCAAAAGGCAAAAGTGATAACTAAGTGGCTCGGGGAACAAAATATCGATATTTTGGGTCCATGGCCAGGAAACTCCCCAGAATTAATCCCATTGAGAACTTGTGGTCAATCCTCAAGAGGCGGGTGGACAAACAAAAACCCACACATTCTGACAAACTCCAAGCATTGATTTTGCAAGAATGGGCTGCCATCAGTCAGGATGTGGCCCAGAAGTTAATTGACAGCATGCCAGGGCAGATTGCAGAGGTCTTGAAAAAGAAGGGTGAACACTACAAATATTGACTCTTTGCATCAACTTCATATCATTTTCAATAAAAGCCTTTGACACTTATGAAATGCTTGTAATTATACTTCAGTATTCCATAGTAACATCTGACAACAATATCTAAAGCAGCTGAAGCAGCAAACTTTGTGGAAATTAATATTTGTGTCATTCTCAAAACTTTTGGCCACGTCTGTATGAATAGACTCAGTGAGCCATTGAGAAAGTCTGCAGTAGGCTATATACAGGGGTAAATGTGTGGGTGTACAGGTTAGTCACGATAATTTGTACAGTAGGTAGGGGTAAAGTGACTATGCATAGATAATAAGCGGTGAGTAGCAGCAGCGTAAAAACAAAATGGGGAAGGGGGAGGTCAATGTAAATATTCCGGGTGGCCATTTGATTAATTGTTCAGCAGTCTTATGGCTTGGGGGTAGAAGCTGTTAAGGAGCTTTCTTGTCCTAGACTTGTACTGTACTGTACTGTGTTGTACTGTACTGTGTTGTACTGTACTGTAACGCCTGCCGTGCGGTAGTAGAGAGAACAGTTACATAATTCTTTAACCGGGGCGGGGCCATCGTCAGGGTTGCAATCTGAGCCCTGCACTCTTCAATATTTACATCAATGAATTGGCCACTATTCTAGAAAGATCCTCAGCCCCTGGTGTTAGTCTCCACAGCTCAGAGGTTAAATGCCTGCTGCCGGTGTCTCCCGAGTAGCATCCCACTGATGATGAGCACTACAGTCCCTGACTCGAATCCAGCTATCACATCCGACCGAGATTGGGAGCATGGCGGTGCACAATTGGCCCAGCGTTGTTTAGCCAGAGTAGGCTACTGTAAATAAGAATTGGTTCCTAACTGACTTGCCTAGTTAAATAAAGGTTAAATATAATAACAATAAGTATCTGTCACCCACAGCACATGGCCTACAGTAGAGCCTGGACCTGCTAGAGCAGTACTGCCAGACCTGGGCCCTGGCAGTAAACACCCACAGCACATGGCCTACAGCAGAGCCTGGACCTGCTAGAGCAGTACTGCCAGACCTGGGCCCTGGCAGTAAACCCCCACAGCACATGGCCTACAGCAGAGCCTGGACCTGCTAGAGCAGTACTGCCAGACCTGGGCCCTGGCAGTAAACACCCACAGCACATGGCCTACAGCAGAGCCTGGACCTGCTAGAGCAGTACTGCCAGACCTGGGCCCTGGCAGTAAACCCCCACAGCACATGGCCTACAGTAGAGCCTGGACCTGCTAGAGCAGTACTGCCAGACCTGGGCCCTGGCAGTAAACACCCACAGCACATGGCCTACAGTAGAGCCTGGACCTGCTAGAGCAGTACTGCCAGACCTGGGCCCTGGCAGTAAACACCCACAGCACATGGCCTACAGTAGAGCCTGGACCTGCTAGAGCAGTACTGCCAGACCTGGGCCCTGGCAGTAAACCCCCACAGCACATGGCCTACAGTAGAGCCTGGACCTGCTAGAGCAGTACTGCCAGACCTGGGCCCAGGCAGTAAACACCCACAGCACATGGCCTACAGTAGAGCCTGGACCTGCTAGAGCAGCACTGCCAGACCTGGGCCCTGGCAGTAAACACCCACAGCACATGGCCTACAGTAGAGCCTGGACCTGCTAGAGCAGTACTGCCAGACCTGGGCCCTGGCAGTAAACCCCCACAGCACATGGCCTACAGCAGAGCATGGACCTGCTAGAGCAGTACTGCCAGACCTGGGCCCTGGCAGTAAACCCCCACAGCACATGGCCTACAGTAGAGCCTGGACCTGCTAGAGCAGTACTACCAGACCTGGGCCCTGGCAGTAAACACCCACAGCACATGGCCTACAGCAGAGCCTGGACCTGCTAGAGCAGTACTGCCAGACCTGGGCCCTGGCAGTAAACCCCCACAGCACATGGCCTACAGTAGAGCCTGGACCTGCTAGAGCAGTACTACCAGACCTGGGCCCTGGCAGTAAACACCCACAGCACATGGCCTACAGCAGAGCCTGGACCTGCTAGAGCAGTACTGCCAGACCCTGGGCCCTGGCAGTAAACACCCACAGTACATGGCCTACAGCAGAGCCTGGACCTGCTAGAGCAGTACTACCAGACCTGGCCCCTGGCAGTAAACCCCAAAAATACTAAAATAATGATTTTCCAGAGAAGATCCAGATCTCAGGGAATTAGACCGAAGTTCTCAATTGGTACAATATTTTTAGAGTACTGCACACACTACAATTACTGAGGTTTAAAAATAAGCTCAACTGGACACCTTAATGAGGCAGTGAATGAACTGAGAGAGAAAGCACGCAGGGCATTCTACGCCATTAAAAAAACGAATTCAAATTCAAATGCAAAATGTGGCTAAAATGAATTGAATGTGTCATTGAAATGCAATTTGCACATTGTGGCAGCGAGGTGTGGGGTCCACTTGCAAAACAAGATTTCCCTGTCAACAATGCATGCAGGGCAGAATTAGGCCAATATCCACTAATATTAAAAAGTCAAAAAAGAGCAATTAAGTTTTGTAAACATCTAAGATACAGTGACCCCCTCTCATATTATTACCAAGCCCTGCAATACCAAGAGCTGAGCAAAGAAAATAGTCCCCTCATCCAGCTGGTCCTGAGTTCACTAACCTGTTCTACTAACACACTGAAGCCTCAGTCCCCTCATCCAGCTAGTCCTGAGTTCACTAACCTGTTCTACTAACACACTGAAGCCTCAGTCCCCTCATCCAGCTGGTCCTGGGGCTGAGTTCACAAACCTGTTCTACTAACACACTGAAGCCTCAGTCCCCTCATCCAGCTAGTCCTGAGTTCACTAACCTGTTCTACTAACACACTGAAGCCTCAGTCCCCTCATCCAGCTGGTCCTGGGGCTGAGTTCACAAACCTGTTCTACTAACACACTGAAGCCTCAGTCCCCTCATCCAGCTGGTCCTGAGTTCACTAACCTGTTCTCCTAACACACTGAAGCCTCAGTCCCCTCATCCAGCTGGTCCTGGGGCTGAGTTCACAAACCTGTTCTACTAACACACTGAAGCCTCAGTCCCCTCATCCAGCTGGTCCTGGGGCTGAGTTCACAAACCTGTTCTACTAACACACTGAAGCCTCAGTCCCCTCATCCAGCTGGTCCTGGGGCTGAGTTCACTAACCAGTTCTATCAACACACTGAAGCCTCAGTCCCCTCATCCAGCTGGTCCTGGGGCTGAGTTCACTAACCTGTTCTACTAACACACTGAAGCCTCAGTCCCCTCATCCAGCTGGTCCTGGTCCTGAGTTCACAAACCTGTTCTACTAACACACTGAAGCCTCAGTCCCCTCATCCAGCTGGTCCTGGTCCTGAGTTCACAAACCTGTTCTACTAAAACACTGAAGCCCCAGTCCCCTCATCCAGCTGGTCCTGGGGCTGAGTTCACTAACCTGTTCTACTAACACACTGAAGCCTCAGTCCCCTCATCCAGCTGGTCCTGGGGCTGAGTTCACAAACCTGTTCTACTAAAACACTGAAGCCTCAGTCCCCTCATCCAGCTGGTCCTGGGGCTGAGTTCACTAACCTGTTCTACTAACACACTGAAGCATCAGTCCCCTCATCCAGCTGGTCCTGGGGCTGAGATCACTAACCTGTTCTACTAACACACTGAAGCCTCAGTCCCCTCATCCAGCTGGTCCTGGGGCTGAGTTCACTAACCTGTTCTACTAACACACTGAAAGCCTCAGTCCCCTCATCCAGCTGGTCCTGGGGCTGAGTTCACTAACCTGTTCTACTAACACACTGAAGCCTCAGTCCCCTCATCCAGCTGGTCCTGGGGCTGAGATCACTAACCTGTTCTACTAACACACTGAAGCCTCAGTCCCCTCATCCAGCTGGTCCTGGGGCTGAGTTCACAAACCTGTTCTACTAACACACTGAAGCCTCAGTCCCCTCATCCAGCTGGTCCTGGGGCTGAGTTCACAAACCTGTTCTACTAACACACTGAAGCCTCAGTCCCCTCATCCAGCTGGTCCTGGGGCTGAGTTCACTAACCTGTTCTACTAACACACTGAAGCATCAGTCCCCTCATCCAGCTGGTCCTGGGGCTGAGTTCACTAACCTGTTCTACTAACACACTGAAGCATCAGTCCCCT
>NC_068421.1:22500-47500 GCF_023373465.1 Oncorhynchus keta
TATCTCCACTGGTATACCATCCAGCCCTGGAGTTTGGTATATCTCCACTGGTATACCATCCAGCCCTGGAGTTTGGTAAACATCAACTGGTATACCATCCAGCCCTGGAGTTTGGTATGTCTCCACTGGTATACCATCCAGCCCTAGAGTTTGGTATATCTCCACTGGTATACCATCTAGCCCTAGAGTTTGGTATATCTCCACTGGTATACCATCCAGCCCTAGAGTTTGGTAAACATCAACTGGTATGCCATACAGCCCTAGAGTTTGGTATATCTCCACTGGTATACCATCCAGTCCTGGAGTTTGGTAAACATCAACTGGTATACCATCCAGTCCTGGAGTTTGGTATATCTCCACTGGTATACCATCCAGCCCTAGAGTTTGGTATATCTCCACTGGTATACCATCCAGCCCTAGAGTTTGGTATATCTCCACTGGTATACCATCCAGTCCTGGAGTTTGGTAAACATCAACTGGTATACCATCCAGCCCTAGAGTTTGGTATATCTCCACTGGTATACCATCCAGCCCTAGAGTTTGGTATATCTCCACTGGTATACCATCCAGCCCTGGAGTTTGGTATATCTCCCCTGGTATATCATCCAGCCCTGGAGTTTGGTATATCTCAACTGGTATACCATCCAGCCCTGGAGTTTGGTATATCTCAACTGGTATACCATCCAGCCCTGGAGTTTGGTATATCTCCACTGGTATACCATCCAGCCCTGGAGTTTGGTAAACATCAACTGGTATACCATCCAGCCCTAGAGTTTGGTAAACATCAACTGGTATACCATCCAGCCCTAGAGTTTGGTAAACATCAACTGGTATACCATCCAGCCCTGGAGTTTGGTAAACATCAACTGGTATACCATCCAGCCCTGGAGTTTGGTATATCTCCACTGGTATATCATCCAGCCCTGGAGTTTTCCCAGACTTAAAGGCTTTAATTGCATCAAGAAGTTTCTCCTCTGTAATTTACCTTCTCATGAGTCTTTCTGTACAGATGTTCATTTTACATTATTAATAGGAAAACAGTCCATACAATTAACTTTGGTTAGTGGAGATGAAGGAGACTGAAACGAAAACATATGCTGAAAGTACTCTTTCAAAATATTGTTAGGTGGATCATGGGTGAATCATTGCATTTCAATGTTGAGAATTAAAAAATAATTTGTTGGATTTTTTTCCATCCAGTATATCTCACAATGTTACTGGTCGTCTGTAGGGTATCTACAGATGGACTACTCAAATAAAGTGTTACCCTCTAATCCACTACCCCATACTACACTACCCCATACTACACTACCCCATACTACACTACCCCATACTACACTACCCCATACTACACTACCCCATACTATACTACCCCATACTATACTACCCCATACTACACTACCCCATACTATACTACCCCATACTACACTACCCCATACTACACTACCCCATACTACACTACCCCATACTACACTACCCCATACTACACTACCCCATACTACACTACCCCATACTACACTACCCCATACTACACTACCCCATACAACACTACCCCATACTACACTACCCCATACTACACTACCCCATACTACACTACCCCATACTACACTACCCCATACTACACTACCCCATACTACACTACCCCATACTCCACTACCCCATACTACACTACCCCATACTACACTACCCCATACTCCACTACCCCATACTACACTACCCCATACTACACTACCCCATACTACACTACCCCATACTACACTACCCCATACTACACTACCCCATACTATACTACCCCATACTACACTACCCCATACTATACTACCCCATACTACACTACCCCATACTACACTCCAGTCTACTCTACTCCACTACCCCATACTACACTACCCCATACTACACTACCCCATACTACACTACCCCATACTATACTACCCCATACTACACTACCCCATACTATACTACCCCATACTACACTACCCCATACTACACTACCCCATACTACACTACCCCATACTACACTCCAGTCTACTCTACTCCACTACCCCATACTACACTACCCCATACTACACTCCAGTCTACTCTACTCCACTACCCTCTACTACACTCCAGTCTACTCTACTCCACTACCCTCTAATACACTCCAGTCTACTCTACTCCACTACCCTCTACTACACTCCAGTCTACTCTACTCCACTACCCTCTAATACACCCCAGTCTACTCTACTCCACTACCCTCTACTACACTCCAGTCTACTCTACTCCACTACCCTCTACTCCACTACCCCCTACTCTACTACCCTCTACTCCACTACCCTCTAATCCACTACCCTCTACTACACTCCAGTCTACTCTACTCCACTACCCTCTACTCCACTACCCTCTACTCCACTACCCTCTACTCCACTACCCTCTACTACACTCCAGTCTACTCTACTCCACTACCCTCTAATACACTACCCTCTACTCCACTACCCCCTACTCCACTACCCTCTACTCCACTACCCTCTACTCCACTACCCTCTACCCTCTACTACACTCCAGTCTACTCTACTCCACTACCCTCTAATACACTACCCTCTACTCCACTACCCCCTACTCCACTACCCTCTACTCCACTACCCCCTACTCCACTACCCTCTACTCCACTACCCTCTACTCCACTACCCTCTACTCCACTACCCTCTACTACACTCCAGTCTACTCTACTCCACTACCCTCTAATACACTACCCTCTACTCCACTACCCTCTACTCCACTACCCTCTACTCCACTACCCCCTACTCCACTACCCTCTACTCCACTACCCTCTACTCCACTACCCTCTACTCCACTACCCCCTACTCCACTACCCTCTACTCCACTACCCTCTACTCCACTACCCTCTACTCCACTACCCCCTACTCCACTACCCTCTACTCCACTACCCTCTACTCCACTACCCTCTACTCCACTACCCCCTACTCTACTACCCTCTACTACACTACACTCTACTCCACTACCCTCTACTCCACTACCCTATACTACACTACACTCTACTCCACTACCCTCTACTCCACTACCCTCTACTCCACTACCCCCTACTCCACTACCCTCTACTACACTACACTCTACTCCACTACCCTCTACTCCACTACACTCCAGTCTACTCCACTCTACTACACTCTACTCCACTACCCTCTACTCTTCTACACTCTACTCCACTCCACTCTAATACACTCTACTCTAATACACTCCAGTCTGCTCTACTACACTACACTTTACTCCACTCTACTACACTACGCTCTACTCCACTAGTCTCCACTCCACTCCACTCTAGTCTTCACTCCACTCTACTACAGTCTACTCCACTCGACTCTACTCCACTCTACTACACTCCACTCCACTCCACTACATTCGACTACACTCTACTCCACTCTACTCTACTCTACTCTACTCTACTCTACTCTACTCTACTCCACTATACTACACTATACTACACTCCACTCTAGTCTCCACTCCACTCCTCTACTACACTCTACTCCACTCTACTACACTCCTCTACCACACTCCCCTCCACTCCCCTCCAATACACTCTATTCCACTCTACTACACTATACTACAGTAAACTATATTCAACGACACTCTACTACACTCCACTACACTCTATTACACTCTATTCTACTATACTCCACTTCACTCTACTCCACTCTATTACACTCTATTCTACTCCACTCTACTGTATTGTACTCTACCATACTCTACTCTACTACACTCCACTACACTCCACTCGATTACACTCTATTCTACTCTACTCTACTCCACTCTATTCTACTGTACTCTACTCCACTCTATTATACTATACTCTACTCTACTCCACTCTATTATACTCTATTCTACTATACTCTACTCCACGCCACTCCACTCTATTATACTCTATTCTACTCCAAGCCACTCTACTCCACTCTATTATACTCTATTCTACTATACTCCACTCTATTATACTCTATTCTACTATACTCCACTCTATTATACTCTTCTCTACTCCACTCTACTGTATTCTACTCTACCATACTCTACTCTACTCTACTACACTAACATGCAGGTGCTTTATCCCTACCTAGGGCCTGGAGTTTTTCCTGGTCCTCCCCCTCTGGACTCACCTTGCGGTACTTGACAAAGTATGCGTTGATTGGATGTCCCCAGTCACGGCCCGCCCTCCACTCCAGGTCATAGACATCAGGTTTGTGAGTCTGAGGAGGGCTAGTAATGATTGGTGCTTCAGGAGTGGGCCGGTCGCTGCTCCTCTCTGTTGGTTGGCCCATGGTGTCCCATAGCCCATCCCCTTCTCCTAGCCCCTCCCCTAGCCCTTCCCCTTCCTCCTCGGGTGGGAGGAGCTCATCTCCCTCGTCGCTCTGGATTGGGTGGACAGAGGTGGGTGGAGCGTCGATCAGAATATCAGCGGTGGAACCAGGCTGAGGTTCTTGTTCTTCTAGAGATAGAAAGAGAAGTGTCAGATTAAACCAGGCTGAGGTTCTTCTTCTAGAGATAGAAAGAGAAGTTTCAGATTAAACTGTATCCAAGTATAACATCGAAACTTGAAACTTTGATCACAAATAATATTGTGTTGTTTTTAATACATTTTCTTGCTATGAATTCAGATGCAAATAAACTGAATGATCTTTCTGGGGCCGGTTGCACCAGTTGTTATGAGACGCCCGGTTAGCCGTAGCTACGCTCTTAGAAATAAAGATGCTATCGAGAACCTTACAAGGTTCTTCGGTTGTCCCCATAGGATAACCCTTTTAAGAAACCTTTTTGGTTCCAGGTAGAATGTTTTTGGTTCCATGTAGAATGTTTTTGGGTTCCGTGTAGAACCCTTTCCACAGAAGGTTCTACATGGAACCCAAAATGGTCCTACCTGGAACCGGAAAGGTTTATTCCCTATGGGGACAGTCGAGGAACCCTTTTAGGAACCCAATTTTTTTCTAAGAGTGAAAAAACGTTAGACTATGTGATCCGTATTTACACCAGATGCACCAACCAAAAACAAGACTAGTTGTAGCTAAGTCCGGCGTAAGCAATGCGCACTCATGAGATTTGATGCTTCATAACGATGGTTGCTAGGCAGCGCACGTTACTAAGCTGTTACCATCCTTGTGGCAGTTGCAAACTTTGCCAGGCATGTCACTTCGCCCATCACTTCGCACGGCCCACCATTATAACGACTACAACTACACGCCCCATCATTATTACGACTACAACTACACGGCCCATCATTATTACGACTACAACTACACGGCCCATCATTATTACGACTACAACTACACGGCCCACCATTATTACGACTACAACTACACGGCCCATCATTATTACGACTACAACTACACGGCCCATCATTATTACGACTACAACTACACGGCCCATCATTATTACGACTACAACTACACGGCCCACCATTATTACGACTACAACTACACGGCCCACCATTATTACGACTACAACTACACGGCCCATCATTATTACGACTACAACTACACGGCCCACCATCATTACGACTACAACTACACAGCCCATCATAATTACGACTACAACTACACGGCCCATCATTATTACGACTACAACTACAAGGCCCATCATTATTACGACTACAACTACACGGCCCACCATCATTACGACTACAACTACACAGTCCAACATAATTACGACTACAACTACACGGCCCATCATTATTACGACTACAAGGCCCATCATTATTACGACTACAACTACACAGCCCATCATAATTACGACTACAACTACACGGGCCACCATTATTACGACTACAACTACACAGCCCATCATAATTACGACTACAACTACACGGGCCACCATTATTACGACTACAACTACACAGCCCACCATTATTACGACTACAACTACACGGCCCACCATTATTACGACTACAACTACACAGCCCACCATTATTACAACTACAACTACACGGCACACCATTATTACGACTACAACTACACAGCCCACCATTATTACGACTACAACTACACGGCACACCATTATTACGACTACAACTACACAGCCCACCATTATTACGACTACAACTACACGGCCCACCATTATTACGACTACAACTACACAGCCCACCATTATTACGACTACAACTACATGGCACACCATTATTACAACTACAACTACACGGCCCACCATTATTACGATTACAACTATGAATATTGAAAGCATGTTTTAAATTGTTGGTTATTTGAAACTCCCAGAGTCGTCCACCCTTTAAATGTAAAGCCATGTGTGGACAACGAGATGATAATTTCAGCACCGCTATGATTGCGACAGCGCCATCGCGCCGGAGATTTTTGTTTTCACATAATTTTAGTTTGGATATTTGGTTAACATTTGTCTGGGAATGTTAGCCAAGATGGAGGGGAGTGTTCACGGTCATTAGTCTCGTTGGCTCATCTTTTAGCAGGATTGATCACAACATCTTGCTAGCATACCATGTGACCTAAATGTGGATTATTCTGCTAGCATACCATGTGACCTAACGGTGGATTATTCTGATAGCATACCATGTGACCTAACGGTGGATTATTCTGTTAGCATACCATGTGACCTAACGGTGGATTATTCTGATAGCATACCATGTGACCTAACGGTGGATTATTCTGCTAGCATACCATGTGACCTAACGGTGGATTATTCTGATAGCATACCATGTGACCTAACGGTGGATTATTCTGATAGCATACCATGTGACCTAACGGTGGATTATTCTGATAGCATACCATGTGACCTAACGGTGGATTATTCTGCTAGCATACCATGTGACCTAACGGTGGATTATTCTGTTAGCATACCATGTGACCTAACGGTGGATTATTCTGATAGCATACCATGAAGCTATTCTTTTTTAATTTGATGTGTGCATCTCCAAAACCCTGTGGAGGTTTTGTTAAATATGAACACGAATTGTGCGCCACCCTATGGGACTCCCAATCACGTCCGGATGTGCCACAGCCTGGATTCGAACCAGGGACTGTAGTGGTGCCTCTTGCATTGCGATTCCGTAGCTTGGACCGCTGCGCCACTTCGGGAGTCCTGCAGAATGCTATGCTGTAGAAACCAGGCACAGGCAGCACGTACAAATGCAGGTAGAGCGACAGGTATCATTTTTCGGTTCGGCGTAGAGCACTTTTTACGTCGAACTTAGTGTTACGACCAACTGAGAGACCCAACAGGGACAGAGTCAGTCTGCTGCAGAGACCCAACAGGGACAGAGTCAGTCTGCTGCAGAGACCCAACAGGGACAGAGTCAGTCTGCTGCAGAGACCCAACAGGGACAGAGTCAGTCTGCTGCAGAGACCCAACAGGGACAGAGTCAGTCTGCTGCAGAGACCCAACAGGGACAGAGTCAGTCTGCTGCAGAGACCCAACAGGGACAGAGTCAGTCTGCTGCAGAGACCCAACAGGGACAGAGTCAGTCTGCTGCAGAGACCCAACAGGGACAGAGTCAGTCTGCTGCAGAGACCCAACAGGGACAGAGGAGGGACTATGTCTCCGAAGTGGACCACGGGCCAGCAGGAAAGCAGGGATGGAAAGTTTTACATTGGGAACAAGCCTTTTCAATCTACATAAAATAACAAGAAACTCCTGGATACTCACAGCACTACACAATAATGCTTTGTTAGTTTAAACCGGCCCAGAGAGCTGTAAATGGGGACGTCAGGGAGGCTGGGAGGAGGTTTGGCAGGAGACACAGAATATTACACTATATTACACTACCTTACCGTATATTACAGTATATTAGAGAATATTACACTATATTACACTACCTTAGAGTATATTACAGTATATTAGAGAATATTACAGTACCTTACAGTATATTATAGTATATTAGAGAATATTACAGTGCCTTAAAGTATATTACAGTATATTAGAGAATATTACACTATATTACCCTACCTTACAGTATATTACAGTATATTAGAGAATATGACACTATATTACACTACCTTACAGTATATTAGAGAATATTAGAGAATATTACACTATATTACAGTACCTTACAGTATATTACAGTATATTAGAGAATATTACACTATGTTACAGTACCTTAGAGTATATTACAGTATATTAGAGAATATTACACTATGTTACAGTACCTTACAGTATATTACAGTATATTAGAGAATATTACACTGTATTACAGTACCTTAGAGTATATTACAGTATATTAGAGAATATTACACTATGTTACAGTACTTTACAGTATATTACAGTATATTAGAGAATATTACAGTATATTACAGTACCTTACAGTATATTACAGTATATTACAGTACCTTACAGTATATTACAGTATATTAGAGAATATTACACTATATTACAGTACCTTAGAGTATATTACAGTATATTAGAGAATATTACACTATGTTACAGTACTTTACAGTATATTACAGTATATTAGAGAATATTACAGTATATTATATTACCTTACAGTATATTACAGTATATTACAGTACCTTACAGTATATTACAGTATATTAGAGAATATTACACTATATTACAGTACCTTACAGTATATTACAGTATATTAGAGAATATTACAGTATATTACACTACTTTAGAGTATTTTACAGTATATTAGAGAATATTACAGTATATTACAGTACCTTACAGTATATTACAGTATATCACAGAATATTACACTATACTACAGTACCTTACAGTATATTATAGTATATTAGAGAATATTACACTACCTTACAGTATATTACAGTATATTAGAGAATATTACACTATATTACCCTACCTTACAGTATATTACAGTATATTACAGTATATTACAGTACCTTACAGTATATTACAGTATATTAGAGAATATTACACTATATTACAGTACCTTAGAGTATATTACAGTATATTAGAGAATATTACACTATATTACACTACCTTACAGTATATTACAGTATATTACAGTATATTAGAGAATATTACAGTATATTACAGTACCTTACAGTATATTACAGTATATTAGAGAATATTACACTATATTACACTACCTTACAGTATATTACAGTATATTAGAGAATATTACATTATGTTACAGTACCTTACAGTATATTACAGTATATTAGAGAATATTACACTATATTACAGTACCTTACAGTATATTACAGTATATTAGAGAATATTACACTATATTACAGTACCTTACAGTATATTACAGTATATTAGAGAATATTACACTATATTACACTACCTTACAGTATATTACAGTATATCACAGAATATTACACTATATTGCATTATATTACAGCATATTACAGTATATTACAGTATAGTACACTATATTACACTATATTACACTATGTTACAGAATATTACAGTATATCACAGTATATTACAGTACATTAGAGTATATTAGAGTATATTAGAGTATATTACAGTATATTACAGAATATTACAGTATATTACAGAATATTACAGTATATTACAGAATATTACAGTATATTACAGTATATTACAGAATTTTACAGTATAGTCAGTTACGGTCGGTGTGACTTTATTTTCATGACCATGGCCATATTTCTATTACAGCATATTGGATGACTGTCATTCATTTTCCATTCACCCTGTTCAATGTAACATCGACAGGTTTAAGCTACTACATGATACTCTAATGTTCCATATACCCATCATGAGGTTGCTACAACCTCGCCTATGAATGAAAGTTTACAACGTAGGTGCACAGATTCGAGATAAATCCTGAGGAGTTAAGGTGACTGACAGTAACAAATTCAATACCGCCTTCCACACTCTGGCCTGCGTCTAGCTGATCTAGGATGTAATCATTAATCCAACAGTTGAAAAGGAGAGTTTCTATTGGACAAATTAATGTATGTTTAACCCTGTTTCATTCATTCCATTCTTGATTACGCCCCCAATGAATATACCCCTAATGAATATACCCCTAATGAATATACCCCTAGTGAATACACCCCTGATGAATATACCCCCAATGAATATACCCCTAATGAATATACCCCTAATGAATATACCCCTAATGAATACACCCCTAATGAATACACCCCTAATGAATACACCCCTAATGAATATACCCCTAATGAATATACCCCTAATGAATATACCCCTAATGAATATACCCCTAATGAATATACCCCTAATGAATATACCCCTAATGAATACACCCCGATGAATATACCCCAATGAATACACCCCCAATGAATACACCCCGATGAATACACCCCCGATGAATACACCCCTAATGAATACACCCCTGATGAATATACCCCCAATGAATACACCCCAATGAATACACCGCCGATGAATATACCCCGATGAATATACCCCCAATGAATACACCCCTAATGAATATACCCTAATGAATATACCCCTAATGAATTTACCCCTAGTGAATACACCCCTGATGAATATACCCTGATGAATATACCCTAATGAATACACCCCCAATGAATACACCCTAATGAATACACCCTAATGAATATACCCTAATGAATACACCCCTAATGAATATACCCCTAATGAATATACCCCTAATGAATACCCCTAATGAATACACCCCTAATGAATACACCCCTAATGAATACACCCCTGATGAATACACCCATAATGAATACTAATGAATACACCCCTAATGAATACACCCCTAATGAATACTAATGAATACACCCCTAATTAATACACCCCTAATGAATACACCACTGATGAATACACCCATAATGAATACTAATGAATACACCCCTAATTAATACACCCCTAATGAATACTAATGAATACACCCCTAATGAATACACCCCTAATGAATACTAATGAATATACCCCTAATGAATATACCCCTAATGAATACACCCCTAATGAATATACCCCTAATGAATATACCCCTAATTAATATACCCCTAGTGAATACACCCCTGATGAATATACCGCCAATGAATATACCCCTAATGAATATACCCCTAATGAATATACCCCTAATGAATACTAATGAATACACCCCTAATGAATACACCCCTAATGAATACTAATGAATACACCCCTAATTAATACACCCCTAATGAATACACCACTGAAGAATACACCCATAATGAATACTAATGAATACACCCCTAATGAATACTAACGAATACTAATGAATACACCCGAATGAATACTAATGAATACACACCTAATGAATACTAATGAATACACCCATAATGAATACTAATGAATACACCCCTAATGAATACTAATGAATACTAATGAATACACCGAATGAATACTAATGAATATACTCCAAATGAATACACCCCTAATGAATACTAACGAATACTAATGAATACACCGAATGAATACTAATGAATACACACCTAATGAATACTAATGAATATACCCCTAATGAATACTAACGAATACACCCCTAATGAATACACCCTAAGGAATACTAATGAATACACCCCTAATGAATACTAATGAATATACCCCTAATGAATACACCCCTAATGAATACTACTGAATATACCCCAAATGAATACTAATGAATACACCCCTAATTAATACACCCCTAATGAATACACCCCTAATGAATACACCCCTGATGAATACACCCATAATGAATACTAATGAATACACCCCTAATGAATACTAATGAATACTAATGAATACCAATTAATACACCCCTAATGAATACACCCCTGATGAATACACCCATAATGAATACTAATGAATACCCCTAATTAATACACCCCAAATGAATACACCCCTAATGAATACACCCCTGATGAATACACCCATAATGAATACTAATGAATACACCCCTAATGAATACTAATGAATACACCCGAATGAATACTAATGAATATACCCCTAATGAATACACCCCTAATGAATACTAATGAATACACCCCTAATGAATACACCCCTAATGAATACTAATGAATACACCCCTAATGAATACACCCCTAATGAATACTAATGAATACACCCCTAATGAATACACCCCTAATGAATACTAATGAATACACCCCTAATGAATACACCCCTAATGAATACTAATGAATATACCCCTAATGAATACACCCCTAATGAATACTAATGAATACACCCCTAATGAATACACCCCTAATGAATACTAATGAATACACCCCTGATGAATACTAATGAATACACCCCTAATGAATACTAATGAATACACCCCTAATGAATACTAATGAATATACCCTAATGAATACACCCTGAATGAATACTAATGAATACACCCTAATGAATACTAATGAATATACTCCAAATGAATACTAATGAATACACCCTAATGAATACTAATGAATACACCCATAATGAATACTAATGAATACACCCTAATGAATACTAATGAATACTAATGAATACTGATGAATACACCCCTAATGAATACTAATGAATACTAATGAATATACTCCAAATGAATACTAATGAATACACCCCTAATGAATACTAATGAATATACCCCTAATGAATACTAATGAACACTAATGAATACTAATGAATATACTCCAAATGAATACTAATGAATACACCCTAATGAATACTAATGAATATACTCCAAATTAATACTAATGAATATACCCCTAATGAATACACCCCTAATGAATACTAATGAATATACCCCTAATGAATACACCCCTAATGAATACTAATGAATACACCCCTGATGAATATATCCCAGATCACATGTCAACATAGTTCCCTTTCATACCAGACAGATACAAACAGCTTGTTGTCTATATAATTCCTTCTCCGCATCTATCTACGAGCTCTACTTCCTCGCAGCTCGTCCCGTTTCAATGAACAACTCATCAGTTATATGTGACCAGGCGAAGAAACCTTTCCAAGTCAAACCTTCATATTATAGCCGCTAAGGGCTCCACACATCGTTGTCATCATATCTTTATTTGTATTTTATTTCACTTTTATTTAACCAGATAGGCCAGTTGAGAACACGTTCTCATTTACAGTTGAAGTCTGAAGTGCACATACACCTTAGCCAAATACATTTAAACTCAGTTTTTCCCAATTCCTGACATTTAATCCTAGTAAAAAGTCGCTGTCTTAGATCACCACTTTATTTTAAGAATGTGAAATGTCAGAATAATAGTAGAGAGCATGATTTATTTAAGCTTTTATTTCTTTCATCACATTCCCAGTGGGTCAGAAGTTTACATACACTCAATTAGTATTTGGTAGCATTGCCTTTAAATTGTTTAACTTGGGTCAAACTTTTCGGGTATCCTTCCACAAGCTTCCCACAATAAGTTGGGTGAATTTTGGCCCATTCCTCCTGACAACATGTCAGCTGTCTTTATATACGTTTTTAGGCTTGTTTTTTGTTACATTGCTGCCTGACATAAGATGAGGGACAGTGTCTGACAGACCAACCAACCTGCACATGTCCTCTATGCTTGTTGTTGTTGTTGTTGTTATGTTAATAATTATGTTAATATTGTACCAAAGTAAGCTTTGGCAATATGTACATTGTTATGTCATGCCAATAAAGCACATTGAATTGAATTGAGAGAGATGGAGACAAAAGGGGAGAACGCGAGAGAGGGAGAGAGAGAGAGAGAAAGAGAGAGAGCTGGAGAGAGAACGGGATAAAGCTAGAGAGAGCGAGAGAGAGAAGGAGAGACAGAGAGAGAGAGAAGGAGAGATAGAGAGAGAAGTACAGAGAAAGAGAGCGAGCTGGAGAGAGAAGGGGAGAAAGTGAGAGAGAGCGAGAGAGAGAGAGAGAGAGAGAGAGAGAGAGAGAGAGAGAGAGAGAGAGAGAGAGCTGGAGAGAGAAGGAGAGAGAGAGAGAGAGCTGGAGAGAGAAGGAGAGACAGAGAGAGAGCTGGAGAGAGAAGGAGAGACAGAGAGAGAGCTGGAGAGAGAAGGAGAGACAGAGAGAGAGCTGGAGAGAGAAGGAGAGACAGAGAGAGAGAGAGAAGGGGAGAAAGTGAGAGACAGAGAAAGAGAGAGAGCTGGAGAGAGAGAGAGCTGGAGAGAGCTGGAGAGAGAAGGAGAGAGCTGGAGAGAGAGAGAGCTGGAGAGAGGAGAGACAGAGAGAGAGACAGAGACAGAGACAGAGAGAGAGAGAGAGAGAGAGAGAGAGAGAGAGAGAGAGAGAGAGAGAGAGAGAGAAAGTGTGTTTCTCTCTCTAGGTGTAGTGTAGCTGGGCATGATTCTCCTGGTATTTGAATGGTTACTGTGAGGAATGTGGGCAGCTGGCGCGCTCCCATATCCCAGGTTAGTGTTACCAGTTCCAAGCCTGTTGATTTAGTAAAGTGAACCCACTGCTGCCTGCCACACACACCCCAAAAACAGCCCCTTACCCTCCCCTGCTCTGTCCCCATTCCCTCCCCTGCTCTGTCCCCATTCCCTACCCTGCTCTGTCCCCATTCCCTACCCTGCTCTGTCCCCATTCCCTACCCTGCTCTGTCCCCATTCCCTCCCCTGCTCTGTCCCCATTCCCTCCCCTGCTCTGTCCCCATTCCCTACCCTGCTCTGTCCCCATTCCCTACCCTGCTCTGTCCCCATTCCCTCCCCTGCTCTGTCCCCATTCCCTCCCCTGCTCTGTCCCCATTCCCTACCCTGCTCTGTCCCCATTCCCTACCCTGCTCTGTCCCCATTCCCTCCCCTGCTCTGTCCCCATTCCCTACCCTGCTCTGTCCCCATTCCCTACCCTGCTCTGTCCCCATTCCCTCCCCTGCTCTGTCCCCATTCCCTACCCTGCTCTGTCCCCATTCCCTACCCTGCTCTGTCCCCATTCCCTCCCCTGTTCTGTCCCCATTCCCTCCCCTGCTCTGTCCCCATTCCCTCCCCTGCTCTGTCCCCATTCCCTCCCCTGCTCTGTCCCCATTCCCTCCCCTGCTCTGTCCCCATTCCCTACCCTGCTCTGTCCCCATTCCCTCCCCTGCTCTGTCCCCATTCCCTCCCCTGCTCTGTCCCCATTCCCTGCTCTGTCCCCATTCCCTCCCCTGCTCTGTCCCCATTCCCTCCCCTGCTCTGTCCCCATTCCCTCCCCTGCTCTGTCCCCATTCCCTCCCCTGCTCTGTCCCCATTCCCTCCCCTGCTCTGTCCCCATGCCCTGCCCATGCTCTGTCCCCATTTCCCTGCTCTGTCCCCATTCCCTACCCTGCTCTGTCCCCTCCTGCTCTGTCCCCAGACCCTACCCTGCCCATGTCCCTCTCCTGCTCTGTCCCCATTCCCTACCCTGCTCTGTCCCCATTCCCTACCCTGCTCTGTCCCCATTCCCTACCCTGCTCTGTCCCCATTCCCTGCCCTGCTCTGTCCCCATTCCCTCCCCTGCTCTGTCCCCATTCCCTCCCCTGCTCTGTCCCCATTCCCTACCCTGCTCTGTCCCCATTCCCTACCCTGCTCTGTCCCCATTCCCTACCCTGCTCTGTCCCCATTACTAGAGTAGGTGACCCCTGCTCTGTCCCCATTCCCTACCCTGCTCTGTCCCCATTCCCTCCCTGCTCTGTCCCCATTCCCTACCCTGCTCTGTCCCCATTCCCTCCCTGCTCTGTCCCCATTCCCTACCCTGCTCTGTCCCCATTCCCTACCCTGCTCTGTCCCCATTCCCTCCCTGCTCTGTCCCCATTCCCCCCTGTTCTGTCCCCATTCCCAATCCCCTGCTCTGGGATGATTCCCTACCATGATTATGAGGTCCAGATATCTACCCTGCTCTGTCCCCATGATGGTATGAGGGCCAGATAACCCCATTAGGTGACCATGATCTGTCCCCATTGAGGGCCCTGATGGTCTGTCCCCAGATCCCTAGAGTAGGTGACCTGATCCCCATGAGGGCCATGATGGTATGAGGGATGGTATGAGGGCCATGATGGCTGAGGGCCATTCCCTACCCTGCTCTGTCCCCATTCCCTAGGTAGGTGGCCATGATGGTATGAGGGCCCTAGATATCTAGAGTAGGTGACCATGATGGTATGAGGGTCCCCATTCCCTACCCTGATCTATCCCCATGATGGTATGAGGGCCAGATGCTCTGTCCCCATTCCCTCCCCTGCTCTGTATGAGGGCCAGATAACCAGGTGACCAATCCCCTGAGGTCCCCATGATGGTCCCTATGATGCTCTGTCCCCATGATGGTATGAGGGCCAGATGTCCCCATGCCCTCCCCTGATGGTATGATTCCCAGATGCTCTGTCCCCATAGGTGACCATGATGGTCTGAGGTCCCAGATCCCTACCCTGGTGACCATGATGGTATCCCTGTTCTGTCCCCATTCCCTGACCATTCCCTATGATCTGTCCCCATGATGGTATGGGCCCTGCTCTGTCCCCAGGTGACCATGATGGTATGTCCCCATGATCCCTGAGGGCCATGATGTCCCCATGAGGGCCAGATAACTAGAGTAGGTGACCATGATGGTATGAGGGCCATGATGGTATGATTCCATGACCCTGGTATGAGGGCCAGATAACTAGAGTAGGTCCCCATGATGGTATGAGGGCCATGATCTGTCCCCATTCCCATGATGGTATGAGGGCCAGATAACTGCTAGGTGACCATGATGGTATGAGGGCCTGCCATGATTCCCCATAGGTGACCCTGATCTAGGTGAGGGCCATGATGGTCTGAGGGCCAGATCCCTCCCTGCATGATGGTCCCCATTCCCTCCCCATGATGGTATGTCCCCATTCCCTACCCTGGCTCTGTCCCCATGATGGTATGAGGGCCATGATGGTATGTCCCCAGATCCCTAGAGTCTGTCCCCATGATGGTACCCTGCCAGTCCCCTAGAGTAGGTGACCATGATGGTATGAGGGCCAGATAACTAGAGGTGACCATGATGGTGAGGGCCATGATGGTATGAGGGCCAGATAACTGGCCAGAGTAGGTGACCATGATGGTATGAGGGCCATGATGGTATGAGGGCCATGATGGTATGAGGGCCATGATGGTATGAGGGCCATGATGGTATGAGGGCCATGATGGTATGAGGGCCAGATAACTAGAGTAGGTGACCATGATGGTATGAGGGCCAGATAACTAGAGTAGGTGACCATGATGGTATGAGGGCCAGATAACTAGAGTAGGTGACCATGATGGTATGAGGGCCATGATGGTATGAGGGCCATGATGGTATGAGGGCCATGATGGTATGAGGGCCAGATAACTGAGTATGGTGACCATGATGGTATGAGGGCCAGATAACTAGAGTAGGTGACCATGATGGTATGAGGGCCAGATAACTAGAGTAGGTGACCATGATGGTATGAGGGCCATGATGGTATGAGGGCCATGATGGTATGAGGGCCAGATAACTAGAGTAGGTGACCATGATGGTATGAGGGCCAGATAACTGGAGTAGGTGACCATGATGGTATGAGGGCCAGATAACTGGAGTAGGTGACCATGATGGTATGAGGGCCAGATAACTGGAGTAGGTGACCATGATGGTATGAGGGCCAGATAACTGGAGTAGGTGACCATGATGGTATGAGGGCCAGATAACTGGAGTAGGTGACCATGATGGTATGAGGGCCAGATAACTGGAGTAGGTGACCATGATGTTATGAGGGCCATGATGGTATGAGGGCCAGATAACTAGAGTAGGTGACCATGATGGTATGAGGGCCATGATGGTATGAGGGCCAGATAACTAGAGTAGGTGGCCATGATGGTATGAGGGCCATGATGGTATGAGGGCCAGATAACTAGAGTAGGTGACCATGATGGTATGAGGGCCATGATGGTATGAGGGCCATGATGGTATGAGGGCCAGATAACTAGAGTAGGTGACCATGATGGTATGAGGGCCAGATAACTAGAGTAGGTGGCCATGATGGTATGAGGGCCATGATGGTATGAGGGCCAGATAACTAGAGTAGGTGGCCATGATGGTATGAGGGCCATGATGGTATGAGGGCCAGATAACTAGAGTAGGTGACCATGATGGTATGAGGGCCAGATAACTAGAGTAGGTGGCCATGATGGTATGAGGGCCATGATGGTATGAGGGCCAGATAACTAGAGTAGGTGGCCATGATGGTATGAGGGCCATGATGGTATGAGGGCCAGATAACTAGAGTAGGTGACCATGATGGTATGAGGGCCATGATGGTATGAGGGCCATGATGGTATGAGGGCCAGATAACTAGAGTAGGTGACCATGATGGTATGAGGGCCATGATGGTATGACCATGATGGTATGAGGGCCAGATAACTAGAGTAGGTGACCATGATGGTATGAGGGCCATGATGGTATGAGGGCCATGATGGTATGAGGGCCATGATGGTATGAGGGCCAGATAACTAGAGTAGGTGACCATGATGGTATGAGGGCCAGATAACTAGAGTAGGTGACCATGATGGTATGAGGGCCATGATGGTATGAGGGCCATGATGGTATGAGTGGCCATGATGGTATGAGGGCCAGATAACTAGAGTAGGTGACCATGATGGTATGAGGGCCATGATGGTATGAGGGCCATGATGGTATGAGGGCCAGATAACTAGAGGCCATTCTAGAAGATCAATTTCAGCAGAACACAATTTCACTTAAGAGCCCCAAAAAGACTATGCCCGGTTGTTTGGGATTGGATGTGGGATGGTGGGGAGGGAACTGCAACCTAGCAACACAAATATACATCAATCAATTAATAAATCAATCAATCAAATGTATTTCTAAAGCCCGTAGACCAGAACAGTTGAACTGTGACCGGAACTTTCTTAGCAGGAGCTCAACGCTGGCCAACGAAACATAAACAGAACAGAGACACGAACACAACTGACAGTGTACTCCTTTAAAGACAGCCGACAGTAAACAGTTTATATATATATACAACAATATCATTTAGTTGAACAGGCAGCAGAGATGATCTGATAACAACCTCTGGTGCCCGGTACCTGGTAACCCACGGAGCCAAAGCTCTACCGGGGTCATGTTTTAATACTCAGTTTATCTAACTCACATCTAGTTCTCACTGTAAACACACCAGTGTTGCTGCACATCATAGCAGAATAAATCTCTCTCTCTCTCTGCACTGAGAGGTGGAGGAGGCAGGAGAGAACAGAACGAAGGGAGTTCTAGTCTCAGCTCAGACCACTATGACACTATCTCTCTGCTCTGGTCTCAGCTCAGACCACTATCACACTATCTCTCAGCTCTGGTCTGGTCTCAGCTCAGACCACTACCACACTATCTCTCTGCTCTGGTCTCAGCTCAGACCACTACCACCATCTCTCTGCTCTGGTCTCAGCTCAGACCACTATGACACTATCTCTCTGCTCTGGTCTCAGCTCAGACCACTATCACACTATCTCTCAGCTCTGGTCTGGTCTCAGCTCAGACCACTACCACACTATCTCTCTGCTCTGGTCTCAGCTCAGACCACTATCACACTATCTCTCAGCTCTGGTCTGGTCTCAGCTCAGACCACTATCACACTATCTCTCAGCTCTGGTCTGGTCTCAGCTCAGACCACTATCACACTATCTCTCAGCTCTGGTCTGGTCTCAGCTCAGACCACTATCACACTATCTCTCAGCTCTGGTCTGGTCTCAGCTCAGACCACTATCACACTATCTCTCAGCTCTGGTCTGGTCTCAGCTCAGACCACTACCACCCTATCTCTCTGCTCTGGTCTCAGCTCAGACCACTACCACACTATCTCTCAGCTCTGGTCTGGTCCCAGCTCAGACCACTATCACACTATCTGTCAGCTCTGGTCTCAGCTCAGACCACTACCACACTATCTCTCTGCTCTGGTCTGGTCTCAGCTCAGACCACTATCACACTATCTCTCAGCTCTGGTCTGGTCTCAGCTCAGACCACTACCACACTATCTCTCTGCTCTGGTCTCAGCTCAGACCACTACCACACTATCTCTCTGCTCTGGTCTCAGCTCAGACCACTACCACACTGTCTCTCTGCTCTGGTCTCAGCTCAGACCACTACCACACTATCTCTCAGCTCTGGTCTGGTCTCAGCTCAGACCACTATCACACTATCTCTCAGCTCTGGTCTGGTCTCAGCTCAGACCACTATCACACTATCTCTCAGCTCTGGTCTGGTCTCAGCTCAGACCACTATCACACTATCTCTCAGCTCTGCTCTGGTCTCAGCTCAGACCACTACCACACTGTCTCTCTGCTCTGGTCTCAGCTCAGACCACTACCACACTGTCTCTCTGCTCTGGTCTGGTCTCAGCTTAGACCACTACCACACTATCTCTCTGCTCTGGTCTGGTCTCAGCTCAGACCACTACCACACTATCTCTCTGCTCTGGTCTGGTCTAGGTATACAGAAGATAGCCATATTTGGTAAAAGACCAAGTCTGTTTTATGGCATGAACAGCTCAAATAAGCAAAGAGAAACAACAGTCCATCATTACTTTAAGACATGAAGGTCAATCAACCTGGAAAATGTCATGAACTTTCAATGTTTCTTCAAGTTCAGTCGCAAGAACCATCAAGCGTTATGATGAAACTGGCTCTCATGAGGACCGCCACAGGAAATGAAGACCCAGAGTTCTCTGCTGCAGAGGATAAGTTCATGAGAGTTACCAGCCTCAGATTGCTGCCCAAATGAATGCTTTACAGAGTACAAGCAAAATACAGATCTCAACATCAACTGTTCAGAGGAGATGGCTTGAATCAGACCTTCATGTTTGAATTGCTGCAAAGAAACCAATAAGAAGAAGAGACTTGGTTGGGCCAAAAAACACGAGTGGAAATCTGTCCCTTGGTCTGATGTTTTTGGTTCCAACCGCCGTGTCTTTGTGAGACGCAGAGTAGGTGAGCAGATGATCTCCACATGTGTGGTTCCCACCGTGAAGCATGGAGGAGGAGGTGTGATGGTGTGGGGGTGCTTTGCTGGTGACACTGTCTTGGATTTATTTAGAATTCAAGGAAAACTTAACCAGCATGGCTACCACAGCATTCTGCAGCGATACGCCATCCCATTTGGTTTGGGAATAGTGGGAATATAATTTGTTTTTCAACAGGACAATGACACAAAACACACCTCCTGGTTGTGTAAGGGCCATTTGACCAAGAAGGAGAGTGATGGAGTGCTGCATCAGATGACCTGGCCTCCACAATCAACCGACTTCAACCCAAATTAGATGGTTTGAGATGAGTCCGACTGCAGAGTAAAGGAAAAGCAGCCAACAAGTGCTCAGCATATGTGGGACCTCCTTCAAGACTGTTGGAAAAGCATTCCAGATTAAGCTGGTTGAGAGAATGCCAAGAGTGTGCAAAGCTGTCATCAAGGCAAAGGGTGACTACTTTGAAGAATATAAAATATATTTTGATTTGTTTAACACTTTTTTGGTTACTACATGATTCCATATGTGTTATTTTATAGTTTTAATGTCTTCACTATTTTTGTACAATGTAGAAAATAGTAAAAATGAAGAAAAACCCTTGAATGAGAAGGTGTGTCCAAACTTTCGACTGGTACTGTACTTCCACTTCATTTTCAACTCGTACCGGGGGACCTTCAGACGATACTTGTGAGGCCTGTGGGCGTCCTAGAGAAGAACCTGGGTCTCTCACCTTTCCACAGAGGGGTCATATCAGCGTGTAGCCCAGACTGTTTGGACTCTATAGTCAGATGTTGGCGGATCGGCTGTAACCGACTTCAGACGAGGAAGTGAATCACAGGCATATGAGGAAGTGATCCACAGGCAGATGAGGAAGTGATCCACAGGTAGATGAGGAAGTGATCCACAGGCAGATGGGGAAGTGATCCACAGGCAGATGAGGAAGTGATCCACAGGCATATGAGGAAGTGATCAACAGGTAGATGAGGAAGTGATCCACAGGTAGATGAGGAAGTGATCCACAGGCAGATGAGGAAGTGATCCACAGGCAGATGAGGAAGTGATCCACAGGCAGATGAGGAAGTGATCCACAGGCAGATGAGGAAGTGATCCACAGGCAGATGAGGAAGTGATCCACAGGCAGACGAGGAAGTGATCCACAGGCAGACGAGGAAGTGATCCACAGGCAGACGAGGAAGTGATCCACAGGCAGACGAGGAAGTGATCCACAGGCAGATGAGGAAGTGATCCACAGGCAGATGAGGAAGTGATCCACAGGCAGATGAGGAAGTGATCCACAGGCAGATGTGGTGGATGGAGACGCATCCAATTAAATAACAGATCTGTCTAGTTTAAATGTACAGATTTTTCTGGGGATTTTTGTTATATGCTAATTAGATTTAGAGATCGACTCTAGGGGGTAAACCTAACCCTAACCTTAACCCAAACCTTAACCCTAAACCTAACCCCAAAGCCTAAAATAGCCTTTTTCTTGTGGAGACTGGCTAAATGATTTTTTATTTTATCAGGCAAGTTAGTTAAGAACACATTCTTATTTTCAGTGGGTTAACTGCCTTGTTCAGGGGCAGAACGACAGATTTGTACCTTGTCAGCTCGGGGGTTTGAACTCGCAACCTTCCGGTTGCTAGTCCAACGCTCTAACGCTCTAACCACTAGGCTACCCTGCCGCCTCGATTTACTATCCTTGTGAGGACTTCTGATCCCCATAAGGATAATAAAACCAAATACACACACACACACACACATGCTCAGAGCCATCCAAGGCTACTCTTTCCATTCCTCTGTCCCTGAGTTTATCCCTGGTGGCCAGCATAAAGGTAGCTCTGACGCAAAGACAGGAGGCGAGAGATGTGGGGAAGATGGAGAGGGGCTAAGGGAGAGCTACTACTTCAACCTGCTCCCTAAACCAGCAGGGAAAACAGCCCATTTTCTCATACAATCACTTCCTGATACCCCACTACTTTAGGAGAGTACACTGTACCTGATTGGAGGGTGAGCCTGCCAGCTGACTGGGCTGAGCCAATCACGTTGTCCACCAGGCACTGGTACACACCGACGTCCTGTGATGTCACCCCTTTGATGCAGAGGGAGGAGCCTGAAATTTGGAGGCGGGGCGAGGGGGCGATGGGGGCAGAGTTGAAGAGCCAGGTGACATTGGGGGTGGGGTTTCCCTTGGCAACGCAGGTGAAGCGAGCGGCGTCTCCAGGCGAGACAGTCTGGTCAGACAGACTCCTCAGCACAGATGCCTCCTCTGGGGAAGAGAGGGGAGGAAGTCAGGACTCCCAACGAGTTAGATAAAAATCTACCATTAGAGTAATTCATCTAACCGTTCTTTAACCAGGAAGTCCCATTGAGGTCAGAAGATCTGTTTCCCATGAGACACCTGACTACAGCAGTGGCCTGTTAGTAACTCACCGAGCACATTCACAGTGTAGTTGACACTGAGTAGGATTCTCCCCGTCTCCGTGGTAACAGAACACAGGTAGTTCCCTCCATCACTCCTCTTCGGGTTCAGTAGGACCAGGTTGTTGTGTCTCCTGCTGTTCCCTGCTGGCACGGCTGGTGGTGTCACCTGCTGTCCATTCTTCAGCCACTGGGCAACGGGCGACGGACTGCCCGACACCACACACTCCAACACCAGCATGCTGGAATGTTCCACTGATAGAGTAGTAGGGGTGATGGGGTATACTATCCTCCGCGGGGAGGGGTCGTCAGAGGCTGAGGAGAAAGAGGAAGTGTTGTAAAAACTAGGCATAAAGTGGTGAAAGCCTTGTTATTACACGGTTACCTTCTCTTAGCTACATACAGTATCACAATAAAGTTCAGCCTGTATTAAATGTAGAGACAATCAAGTAGAGATAATGAAGTATTGATAATGAAGTAGAGATAATGAAGTAGAAATAATGAAGTAGAGATAATGAAGTATTGATAGTGAAGTAGAGATAGTGGCGTATTGATAATGAAGTAGAGATAATGAAGTAGAAATAATGAAGTAGAGATAATGAAGTATTGATAATGAAGTAGAGATAACGAAGTAGAAATAATGAAGTAGAGATAATGAAGTATTGATAGTGAAGTAGAGATAATGAAGTATTGATAATGAAGTAGAGATAATGAAGTAGAAATAATAAAGCAGAGATAACGAAGTAGAGATAATGAAGTAGAGATAATGAAGTAGATATATTGACGTAGAGACATGAACTAGAGGTAATAAAGTAGAGGTAATGAAGTATCGATAATGAAGTAGAGATATTGAAGTAGAGACAACGAAGTAGAGGTAATGAAGTATTGATAATGAAGTAGAGATAATGAAGCAGGGATATTGGCGCAGAGACAATGAAGTAGAGATATTGAAGTAGAGACAACGAAGTAGAGGTAATGAAGTATTGATAATGAAGTAGCGATAACGAAGTAGAGATTTAGAGATATGGATGTAGAGTTTTTGAAGTGGGGAGACAGGTAGCCTAGTATTTAGAGCGTTGGACTAATAACCGAAAGGTTGCTGGATTGAATCCCTGAGCTGACAAGGTAAAAATCTGTCGTTCTGCCCCCTGAACAAGGCAGTTAACCCACTGTTCCCCTGAACAAGGCAGTTAACCCACTGTTCCCCTGAACAGGCAGTTAACCCACTGTTCCCCTGAACAGGCAGTTAACCCACTGTTCCCCTGAACAAGGCAGTTAACCCACTGTTCCCCTGAACAAGGCAGTTAACCCACGGTTCCCCTGAACAGGCAGTTAACCCACTGTTCCCCTGAACAGGCAGTTAACCCACTGTTCCCCTGAACAAGGCAGTTAACCCACTGTTCCCTGAAACAGTTAACCCACTGTTCCCCTGAACAGGCAGTTAACCCACTGTTCCCCTGAACAAGGCAGTTAACCCACTGTTCCCTGAACAAGGCAGTTAACCCACTGTTCCCCTGAACAAGGCAGTTAACCCACTGTTCCCTGAACAGGCAGTTAACCCACTGTTCCCCTGAACAGGCAGTTAACCCACTGTTCCCTGAACAGGCAGTTAACCCACTGTTCCCCTGAACAGGCAGTTAACCCACTGTTCCACTGAACAGGCAGTTAACCCACTGTTCCCCTGAACAGGCAGTTAACCCACTGTTCCCCTGAACAGGCAGTTAACCCACTGTTCCCCTGAACAGGCAGTTAACCCACTGTTCCCC
>NC_068421.1:52500-80000 GCF_023373465.1 Oncorhynchus keta
AAATAAAATAAATGAAAATAAAGGCAGATTTAATAAATATACATGTGAGTGAATCACTGCCTTAACACTATCCAGTTTAATATGGTTTAAAGAAGAGGGAGATCCAGCTACTGGTTTAGAATCAGCCAGGTTTAGAATCTCCTGGTTTAGAAGCTCCAGATACTAGTGTTTAGAAGCTCCCGGTTTAGAATCTCCAGTTTAGAAGCTCCCGGTTTAGAAGCTCCCAGGTTTAGAAGCTCCCAGATACTAGTTTAGAAGCTCCAGTTTAGAAGCTCCTAGTGTAAAGTTTAGAAGCAGATCCTCCCAGTGTTTAGATCCAGCTCCCGGTTTAAAAAAGAAGCTCCCGGTTTAGAAGCTAATATCAGGTTTAGAAGCTCCCGGTTTAGAAGCTCCCGGTTTAGAAGCTCCCAGGTTTAGAAGCTCCCGGTTTAGAATCTCCCGGTTTAGAATCTCCCGGTTTAGAAGTTCCCGGTTTAGAAGCTCCCGGTTTAGAAGCTCCCGGTTTAGAAGCTCCCGGTTTAGAAGCTCCCAGGTTTAGAAGCTCCTGGTTTAGAAGCTCCCGGTTTAGAATCTCCCGGTTTAGAAGTTCCCGGTTTAGAAGCTCCCGGTTTAGAAGTTCCCGGTTTAGAAGCTCCCGGTTTAGAAATTCCCGGTTTAGAAGCTCCCGGTTTAGAAGCTCCCGGTTTAGAAGCTCCCGGTTTAGAAGCTCCCAGGTTTAGAAGCTCCCGGTTTAGAAGCTCCCGGTTTAGAATCTCCCGGTTTAGAAGTTCCCGGTTTAGAAGCTCCCGGTTTAGAAGTTCCCGGTTTAGAAGCTCCCGGTTTAGAAATTCCCGGTTTAGAAGTTCCCGGTTTAGAAGCTCCCGGTTTAGAAGCTCCCGGTTTAGAATCTCCCGGTTTAGAAGCTCCCGGTTTAGAAGCTCCTGTGTATTTTGAATTGCTATCCTTATTTTGTTATTCTTTTGTAATTGCTATCCTTATTTTATTATTCTTTTGTAATTGCTATCCTTATTTTGTTATTATTTTGTAATTGCTATCCTTATTTTGTTATTTTGTAATTGCTATCCTTATTTTATTTTGTCTACATACTATTTTTACGGGATGCTAGTGGCTGCACACATGAAGCCACATGGCTCTAGCTTTGTCCACTGCTGGTACAGGTGCTACCAACTTTCAGTTGATGGCATAAGCTAGCACATGGATTTTGTTTTCCCAGGTTTTATTTATTTAACCCGATTTCCAAGTTTTCCTTTTTTTCCTTCAGGTTTTCATTCTCAAAATCACACGTTTTATATTTTTAAAAACTACATACATTGGATGTTGTAAGTCCACAACAATGCTTAAACCACATCAGGAGACCGCTTTTGAGAAATAAAAAAGATACGACATTTGGAGGTTGTAATTGACCTTTAATTCAATGGCAAGAGACCGTTGTGTCTGGCTATTGGTGTTTTTGTACTGTACCATGTACACTGTAGGGTGTACATACGATTGATACAAATCATCATGATATCATTCTGCCAGGTAGGCCTACTTCACAATCAACATTGGGAAGGTTTTGGGGGAAATCCTATAGAATTGTACATCCAAACAGTGCATGATGACAGAAATGCAGATCGCAAAGATTCGGCCGAAACCAACCAAACATTAATGTCGCACTGCAAAGCAAAAGGGTCGCAAACGCGAGTTTTGAGCCATGAGAAGGAATGAGGCATTTTCCACAATACCTCCTAGGCTAGAAGAGTGGCCACAATACCTCCTAGGCTAGAAGAGTGGCCACAATACCTCCTAGGCTAGGTTAAACAGAAGAGTGGCCACAATACCTCCTAGGCTAGAAGAGTGGCCACAATACCTCCTAGGCTAGGTTAAACAGAAGAGTGGCCACAATACCTCCTAGGCTAGGTTAAACAGAAGAGTGGCCACAATACCTCCTAGGCTAGAAGAGTGGCCACAATACCTCCTAGGCTAGGTTAAACAGAAGAGTGGACACAATACCTCCAAGGCTAGGTTAAACAGAAGAGTGGACACAATACCTCCTAGGCTAGGTTAAACAGAAGAGTGGCCTCAATACCTCCTAGGCTAGAAGAGTGGACACAATACCTCCTAGGCTAGGTTAAACAGAAGAGTGGCCACAATACCTCCAAGGCTAGAAGAGTGGACACAATACCTCCTAGGCTAGGTTAAACAGAAGAGTGGCCACAATACCTCCAAGGCTAGAACAGTGGCCACAATACCTCCAAGGCCAGAAGAGTGGCCACAATACCTCCTAGGCTAGAAGAGTGGCCACAATACCTCCAAGGCTAGAAGAGTGGCCACAATACCTCCAAGGTTAGGTTAAACAGAAGAGTGGCCACAATACCTCCAAGGCTAGAAGAGTGGACACAATACCTCCAAGGCCAGAAGAGTGGCCACAATACCTCCTAGGCTAGAAGAGTGGCCACAATACCTCCAAGGCTAGAAGAGTGGCCACAATACCTCCTAGGCTAGAAGAGTGGCCACAATACCTCCAAGGCTAGGTTAAACAGAAGAGTGGCCACAATACCTCCTAGGCTAGAAGAGTGGCCACAATACCTCCAAGGCTAGGTTAAACAGAAGAGTGGCCACAATACCTCCTAGGCTAGAAGAGTGGCCACAATACCTCCAAGGCTAGGTTAAACAGAAGAGTGGCCACAATACCTCCTAGGCTAGAAGAGTGGCCACAATACCTCCTAGGCTAGGTTAAACAGAAGAGTGGCCACAATACCTCCAAGGCTAGGGTAAACAGAAGAGTGGACACAATACCTCCTAGGCTAGGTTAAACAGAAGAGTGGACACAATACCTCCAAGGCTAGGTTAAACAGAAGAGTGGTCACAATACCTCCTAGGCTAGGTTAAACAGAAGAGTGGACACAATACCTCCTAGGCTAAAAGAGTGGCCACAATACCTCCTAGGCTAGGTTAAACAGAAGAGTGGACACAATACCTCCAAGGCTAGGTTAAACAGAAGAGTGGACACAATACCTCCAAGGCTAGGTTAAACAGAAGAGTGGACACAATACCTCCAAGGCTAGGTTAAACAGAAGAGTGGACACAATACCTCCAAGGCTAGGTTAAACAGAAGAGTGGACACAATACCTCCAAGGCTAGGTTAAACAGAAGAGTGGACACAATACCTCCAAGGCTAGGTTAAATAGAAGAGTGGACACAATACCTCCAAGGCTAGGTTAAACAGAAGAGTGGACACAATACCTCCAAGGCTAGGTTAAACAGAAGAGTGGACACAATACCTCCAAGGCTAGGTTAAACAGAAGAGTGGTCACAATACCTCCTAGGCTAGGTTAAACAGAAGAGTGGCCACAATACCTCCTAGGCTAGAAGAGTGGCCACAATACCTCCAAGGCTAGGTTAAACAGAAGAGTGGCCACAATACCTCCTAGGCTAGGTTAAACAGAAGAGTGGCCACAATACCTCCAAGGCTAGGGTAAACAGAAGAGTTGCAAATCTGATGTTGAAGATATAGATCTCACTATACATATGTTAGCTACCTAGCTAGCTACAGTGCCTTGCAGAAGTATTCACCCCCTTGGCGTTTTTCCTATTTTGTTGCCTTACAACCTGTAATTTTAAAATATTTGGATTTAATGTAATTGACATACACAAAATAGTCAAAATTGGTGAAGTGAAATGAAAAAAAATTACTTGCTTATAAAAATTAGGGTGAAACCCCCCCCCCCAGAAAAATGGTGTGTGAATATGTATTTACCCCCTTTGCTATGAAGCTACTAAATAAGATCTGGTGCAACCAATTACCTTCAGAAGTCACATAATTAGTTAAATAAAGTCCACCTGTGTGCAATCTAAGTGTCACATGATCTGACACATGATCTCAGTATATATACACCTGTTCTGAAAGGCCCCAGAGTCTGCAACACCACTAAGCAAGGGGCACCACCAAGCAAGTGGCACTATGAAGACCAAGGAGCTCTCCAAACAGCTCAGGGACAAAGTTGTGGAGAAGTACACATCTTAGTTGGGTTATAAAATAATATCTGAAACTTTGAACATTCCACGGAGCACTATTAAATCCATTATTAAAAAATGGAAAGAATATGGCACCACAACAAACCTGCCAAGAGAGGGCCACCCACCAAAACTCACAGACCAGGCAAGGAGGGCATTAATCAGAGAGGCAACAAAGAGACCAAATATAACCCTGAAGGAGCTGCAAAGCTCCACAGCGGTGATTGGAGTATCTGTCAATAGGACCACTTTAAGCCGTACACTCCACAGAGCTGGGCTTTACGGAAGAGTGGCCAGAAACAAATAAGCGAACATGTTTGGTGTTCGCCAAAAGGCATATGTGGGAGACTCCCCAAACATATGGAAGAAGGTACTCTGGTTAGATGAGACTAAAATTGAGCTATTTGGCCATCAAGGAAAATTCTATGTCTGGCACAAACCCAACACCTCTCATCACCCCGAGAATACCATCCCCACAGTGAAGCATGGTGGTGGAAGCATCATGCTGTGGGGATGTTTTTCATTGGCAGGTACTGGGAAACTGGTCAGAATTGAAGAAATTATGGATGGTGCTAAATATGGGGAAATTCTTGAGGGAAACCTGTTTCAGTCTTCCAGAGATTTGAGACTGGGACGGAGGTTCACCTTCCAGCAGGACAATGACCCTAAGCATACTGCTAAAGCAACACTCGTGGTTTAAGAGGAAACATGTAAATGTCTTGGAATGGCCTAGTCAAAGCCCAGAACTTAATCCAATTGAGAATCTGTGGTATGACTTAAATATTGTTGCACACCAGCAGAACCCATCCAACTTGAAGGAGCTGGAGCAGTTTTGCCTTGAAGAATGGGCAAAAACCCCAGTGGCTAGATGTGCCAAGCTTATAGAGACATACCCCAAGAGACTTGCAGCTGTAATTGCTGCAAAAGGTGACTCTACAAGCATTGACTTTGAGGGCGTGAATAGTTATGCACACTCAAGTTTTCTGTTTTTTTTTGTCTTGTTGATTTCACAATAAAAAATATTTTGCATCTTCAAAGTGGTAGGCATGTTGTGTAAATCAAATGATACATACCCCCCCCCCCCCCAAAAACAAATCTAGTTTAATTCCAGGTTGTAAGGCAACAAAATATGAAAAATGCCAAAGGGGGGTGAATACTTTCGCAAGACACTATACTACTGTATATACACCAATAGAGCACCCATTCCTAAATCAATACACTTTTGATAATTTCTTGAAGTACAAAACACTTTAAAAGCAGAGGAATAAAGCCTTGACTTAATGAAGGTTGACTGTGTTATCAGTACTTACCACAGAGTAGGAGCGCTTGGCTGAGACAAAGCACAGTGCAGAGAACCCTCAGACCACCAGCCATAGTGACCACTCAGCCCTGCTGATCGCCTGCCACCCAGCACCCAGCACCCACACCAAAACACACACACACACACAACAACAACACACACACACACACACACACACCCGACACACACACCTGACGTCTGATCAGCACACCTGCAACACACAGAGATAGACAGACAACAGAACAACATTAGAACAGGAACACAGCATTATTCAGCCGAGATGCATGGGGTTTAGGTCTAGGTACAGACATCACCACATATCATTCTCTCTCTAGGTACAGACATCACCACATATCATTCTCTCTCTAGGTACAGACATCACCACATATCATTCTCTCTCTCTCTAGGTACAGACATCACCACATATCATTCTCTCTCTAGGTACAGACATCACCACATATCATTCTCTCTCTCTAGGTACAGACATCACCACATATCATTCTCTCTCTAGGTACAGACATCACCACATATCATTCTCTCTCTCTCTAGGTACAGACATCACCACATATCATTCTCTCTCTCTAGGTACAGACATCACCACATATCATTCTCTCTCTCTAGGTACAGACATCACCACATATCATTCTCTCTCTCTAGGTACAGACATCACCACATATCATTCTCTCTCTCTCTAGGTACAGACATCACCACATATCATTCTCTCTCTCTAGGTACAGACATCACCACATATCATTCTCTCTCTCTAGGTACAGACATCACCACATATCATTCTCTCTCTCTAGGTACAGACATCACCACATATCTCTCTCTCTCTCTAGGTACAGACATCACCACATATCATTCTCTCTCTAGGTACAGACATCACCACATATCATTCTCTCTCTCTAGGTACAGACATCACCACATATCATTCTCTCTCTCTAGGTACAGACATCACCACACATATCATTCTCTCTAGGTACAGACATCACCACATATCATTCTCTCTCTAGGTACAGACATCACCACATATCTCTCTCTAGGTACAGACATCACCACATATCATTCTCTCTCTCTAGGTACAGACATCACCACATCATCAGGTACAGACATCACCACATATCTCTCTCTCTAGGTACAGACATCACCACATATCATTCTCTCTCTCTAGGTACAGACATCACCACATATCATTCTCTCTCTAGGTACAGACATCACCACATATCATTTCTCTCTCTAGGTACAGACATCACCACATATCATTCTCTCTCTAGGTACAGACATCACCACATATCATCTCTCTCTCTCTAGGTACAGACATCACCACATATCATTCTCTCTCTCTAGGTACAGACATCACCACATATCATTCTCTCTCTAGGTACAGACATCACCACATATCATTCTCTCTCTCTAGGTACAGACATCACCACATATCATTCTCTCTCTCTAGGTACAGACATCACCACATATCATTCTCTCTCTCTAGGTACAGACATCACATATCACAGGTACAGACATCACCACATATCATTCTCTCTCTAGGTACAGACATCACCACATATCATTCTCTCTCTCTAGGTACAGACATCACCACATATCATTCTCTCTCTCTCTAGGTACAGACATCACCACATATCATTCTCTCTCTCTCTAGGTACAGACATCACCACATATCATTCTCTCTCTCTAGGTACAGACATCACCACATATCATTCTCTCTCTCTAGGTACAGACATCACCACATATCATTCTCTCTCTAGGTACAGACATCACCACATATCATTCTCTCTCTCTAGGTACAGACATCACCACATATCATTCTCTCTCTCTAGGTACAGACATCACCACATATCATTCTCTCTCTAGGTACAGACATCACCACATATCATTCTTCTCTCTCTAGGTACAGACATCACCACATATCATTCTCTCTCTCTCTAGGTACAGACATCACCACATATCATTCTCTCTCTCTAGGTACAGACATCACCATATCATTCTCTCTCTAGGTACAGACATCTAGGTACAGACATCACCACATATCATTCTCTCTCTAGGTACAGACATCACCACATATCATTCTCTCTCTCTAGGTACAGACATCACCACATATCATTCTCTCTCTAGGTACAGACATCACCACATATCAGGTACAGACATCATATCATTCTCTCTCTCTAGGTACAGACATCACCACATATCATTCTTCTCTCTCTAGGTACAGACATCACCACATATCATTCTCTCTCTAGGTACAGACATCACCACATATCATTCTCTCTCTCTAGGTACAGACATCACCACATATCATTCTCTCTCTCTAGGTACAGACATCACCACATATCATCTCTCTAGGTACAGACATCACCACATATCTCTCTCTCTAGGTACAGACATCACCACATATCATTCTCTCTCTAGGTACAGACATCACCACATATCATTCTCTCTCTCTCTAGGTACAGACATCACCACATATCATATCATTCTCTCTCTAGGTACAGACATCACCACATATCATTCTCTCTCTCTAGGTACAGACATCACCACATATCATTCTCTCTCTCTCTAGGTACAGACATCACCACATATCATTTCTCTCTCTCTAGGTACAGACATCACCACATATCATCTCTCTCTCTAGGTACAGACATCACCACATATCATTCTCTCTCTCTCTAGGTACAGACATCACCACATATCATCTTCTCTCTAGGTACAGACATCACCACATATCATTCTCTCTCTAGGTACAGACATCACCACATATCATTCTCTCTCTCTAGGTACAGACATCACCACATATCATTCTTCTCTCTCTAGGTACAGACATCACCACATATCATTCTCTCTCTAGGTACAGACATCACCACATATCATTAGGTACAGACATTCTCTCTCTAGGTACAGACATCACCACATATCATCAGGTACAGACATCACCTCATATCATTCTCTCTCTAGGTACAGACATCACCACATATCATTCTCTCTCTCTAGGTACAGACATCACCACATATCATCTCTCTCTCTAGGTACAGACATCACCACATATCATTCTCTCTCTCTAGGTACAGACATCACCACATATCATTCTAGGTACAGACATCACCACATATCATTACAGACATCTCTCTCTCTAGGTACAGACATCACCACATATCATTTCTCTCTCTAGGTACAGACATCACCACATATCATTCTTCTCTCTCTAGGTACAGACATCACCACATATCATCTCTCTCTCTAGGTACAGACATCACCACATATCATCTCTCTCTCTAGGTACAGACATCACCACATATCATTCTCTCTCTCTCTAGGTACAGACATCACCACATATCATTCTCTCTCTCTCTAGGTACAGACATCACCACATATCATTCTCTCTAGGTACAGACATCACCACATATCATTCTCTCTAGGTACAGACATCACCACATATCATTCTCTCTCTCTCTAGGTACAGACATCACCACATATCATTCTCTCTCTCTAGGTACAGACATCACCACATATCATTCTCTCTCTCTAGGTACAGACATCACCACATATCATTTCTCTCTCTCTAGGTACAGACATCACCATCATAGGTACAGACATCATATCATTCTCTCTCTAGGTACAGACATCACCACATATCATTCTCTCTCTCTAGGTACAGACATCACCACATATCATTCTCTCTCTCTCTAGGTACAGACATCACCACATATCATTCTCTCTCTAGGTACAGACATCACCACATATCATTCTCTCTCTAGGTACAGACATCACCACATATCATTTCTCTCTCTCTAGGTACAGACATCACCACATATCATTCTCTCTCTCTCTAGGTACAGACATCACCACATATCATTCTCTCTCTCTAGGTACAGACATCACCACATATCATTCTCTCTCTCTCTAGGTACAGACATCACCACATATCATTCTCTCTCTCTAGGTACAGACATCACCACATATCATTCTCTCTCTAGGTACAGACATCACCACATATCATTCTCTCTCTCTCTAGGTACAGACATCACCACATATCATTCATTCTCTCTCTAGGTACAGACATCACCACATATCATTCTCTCTCTCTCTAGGTACAGACATCACCACATATCATTCTCTCTCTAGGTACAGACATCACCACATATCATCTCTCTTACAGACATCACCACATATCATTCTCTCTCTAGGTACAGACATCACCACATATCATTCTCTCTCTCTAGGTACAGACATCACCACATATCATTCTCTCTCTCTAGGTACAGACATCACCACATATCATTCTCTCTCTCTAGGTACAGACATCACCACATATCATTCTCTCTCTCTCTAGGTACAGACATCACCACATATCATTCTCTCTCTAGGTACAGATATCATCACAGACATCATATCATTCTCTCTCTAGGTACAGACATCACCACATATCATCTCTCTCTCTAGGTACAGACATCACCACATATCATTCTCTCTCTAGGTACAGACATCACCACATATCATTCTCTCTCTCTAGGTACAGACATCACCACATATCATTCTCTCTATAGGTACAGACATCATATCATTCTCTCTCTAGGTACAGACATCACCACATATCATTCATTCTCTCTCTAGGTACAGACATCACCACATACAGACATCATATCATTCTCTCTCTCTAGGTACAGACATCACCACATATCATTCTCTCTCTCTCTAGGTACAGACATCACCACATATCATTCTCTCTCTCTAGGTACAGACATCACCACATATCATTTCTCTCTCTAGGTACAGACATCACCACATATCATTCTCTCTCTCAGACATCACCACATATCATTCTCTCTCTCTCTAGGTACAGACATCACCACATATCATTCTCTCTCTCTAGGTACAGACATCACCACATATCATTCTCTCTCTAGGTACAGACATCACCACATATCATTCTCTCTCTCTAGGTACAGACATCACCACATATCATTCTCTCTCTCTAGGTACAGACATCACCACATATCATTCTCTCTCTCTAGGTACAGACATCACCACATATCATTTCTCTCTCTAGGTACAGACATCACCACATATCATTCTCTCTCTAGGTACAGACATCACCACATATCATTCTCTCTCTCTCTAGGTACAGACATCACCACATATCATTCTCTCTCTCTCTAGGTACAGACATCACCACATATCATTCTCTCTCTCTAGGTACAGACATCACCACATATCATTCTCTCTCTAGGTACAGACATCACCACATATCATTCTCTCTCTCTAGGTACAGACATCACCACATATCATTCTCTCTCTCTCTAGGTACAGACATCACCACATATCATTCTCTCTCTAGGTACAGACATCATATCATTCTCTCTCTAGGTACAGACATCACCACATATCATTCTCTCTCTCTAGGTACAGACATCACCACATATCATTCTCTCTCTCTAGGTACAGACATCACCACATATCATTCTCTCTAGGTACAGACATCACCACATATCATTCTCTCTCTCTCTAGGTACAGACATCACCACATATCATTCTCTCTCTCTAGGTACAGACATCACCACATATCATTCTCTCTCTCTAGGTACAGACATCACCACATATCATTCTCTCTCTCTAGGTACAGACATCACCACATATCATTCTCTCTCTCTAGGTACAGACATCACCACATATCATTCTCTCTCTCTCTAGGTACAGACATCATATCATTCTCTCTCTAGGTACAGACATCACCACATATCATTCTCTCTCTCTAGGTACAGACATCACCACATATCATTCTCTCTCTAGGTACAGACATCACCACATATCTCTCTCTCTAGGTACAGACATCACCACATATCATTCTCTCTCTCTAGGTACAGACATCACCATATCATATACAGACATCACCATATCTCTCTCTCTAGGTACAGACATCACCACATATCATTCTCTCTCTAGGTACAGACATCACCACATATCATTCTCTCTCTCTCTAGGTACAGACATCACCACATATCATTTCTCTCTCTCTAGGTACAGACATCACCACATATCATTCTCTCTCTCTAGGTACAGACATCACCACATATCATTTCTCTCTCTCTAGGTACAGACATCACCACATATCATTCTCTCTCTAGGTACAGACATCACCACATATCATTCTCTCTCTCTAGGTACAGACATCACCACATATCATTCTCTCTCTCTAGGTACAGACATCACCACATATCATTCTCTCTCTCTCTAGGTACAGACATCACCACATATCATTCTCTCTCTAGGTACAGACATCACCACATATCATTCTCTCTCTCTAGGTACAGACATCACCACATATCATTCTCTCTCTAGGTACAGACATCACCACATATCATTCTCTCTCTAGGTACAGACATCACCACATATCATTCTCTCTCTCTAGGTACAGACATCACCACATATCATTCTCTCTAGGTACAGACATCACCACATATCATTCTCTCTCTCTAGGTACAGACATCACCACATATCATCTCTCTCTCTAGGTACAGACATCACCACATATCATCATTCTCTCTCTAGGTACAGACATCACCACATTCTCTCTCTAGGTACAGACATCACCACATATCATTCTCTCTCTAGGTACAGACATCACCACATATCATTCTCTCTAGGTACAGACATCACCACATATCATTCTCTCTCTCTAGGTACAGACATCACCACATATCATTCTCTCTCTCTAGGTACAGACATCACCACATATCATTCTCTCTCTAGGTACAGACATCACCACATATCATTCTCTCTCTCTAGGTACAGACATCACCACATATCTCTCTCTCTCTAGGTACAGACATCACCACATATCATTCTCTCTCTCTAGGTACAGACATCACCACATATCATTCTCTCTCTCTAGGTACAGACATCACCACATATCATTCTCTCTCTCTCTAGGTACAGACATCACCACATATCATTCTCTCTCTCTAGGTACAGACATCACCACATATCATTCTCTCTCTCTAGGTACAGACATCACCACATATCATTCTCTCTCTAGGTACAGACATCACCACATATCATTCTCTCTAGGTACAGACATCACCACATATCATTCTCTCTCTCTAGGTACAGACATCACCACATATCATTCTCTCTCTCTCTAGGTACAGACATCACCACATATCATTCTCTCTCTAGGTACAGACATCACCACATATCATTCTCTCTCTCTAGGTACAGACATCACCACATATCATTCTCTCTCTAGGTACAGACATCACCACATATCATTCTCTCTCTCTCTAGGTACAGACATCACCACATATCATCTCTCTCTCTAGGTACAGACATCACCACATATCATTCTCTCTCTCTAGGTACAGACATCACCACATATCATTCTCTCTCTAGGTACAGACATCATATCTCTCTCTAGGTACAGACATCACCACATATCATTCTCTCTCTCTAGGTACAGACATCACCACATATCATTCTCTCTCTCTAGGTACAGACATCACACATATCATTCTCTCTCTAGGTACAGACATCACCACATATCATTCTTCTCTCTCTAGGTACAGACATCACCACATATCATTCTCTCTCTCTAGGTACAGACATCACCACATATCATTCTCTCTCTCTAGGTACAGACATCACCACATATCATTCTCTCTCTCTAGGTACAGACATCACCACATATCATTCTCTCTAGGTACAGACATCACCACATATCATTCTCTCTCTAGGTACAGACATCACCACATATCATTCTTCTCTCTAGGTACAGACATCACCACATATCATTCTCTCTCTAGGTACAGACATCACCACATATCATTCTCTCTCTCTAGGTACAGACATCACCACATATCAGGTACAGACATCACCACATATCATTCTCTCTCTCTCTAGGTACAGACATCACCACATATCATTTCTCTCTCTAGGTACAGACATCACCACATATCATTCTCTCTCTAGGTACAGACATCACCACATATCATCTCTCTCTCTAGGTACAGACATCACCACATATCATTCTCTCTCTCTCTAGGTACAGACATCACCACATATCATTCTCTCTCTCTAGGTACAGACATCACCACATATCATTCTCTCTCTCTAGGTACAGACATCACCACATATCATTCTCTCTCTCTAGGTACAGACATCACCACATATCATTTCTCTCTCTCTAGGTACAGACATCACCACATATCATTCTCTCTCTCTAGGTACAGACATCACCACATATCATTCTCTCTCTAGGTACAGACATCACCACATATCATTCTCTCTCTAGGTACAGACATCACCACATATCATTCTCTCTCTCTAGGTACAGACATCACCACATATCATTCTCTCTCTCTAGGTACAGACATCACCACATATCATTCTCTCTCTAGGTACAGACATCACCACATATCATTCTCTCTCTCTAGGTACAGACATCACCACATATCATTCTCTCTCTCTAGGTACAGACATCACTAGGTACAGACATATCATATCATTCTCTCTCTAGGTACAGACATCACATATCATTCTCTCTCTCAGGTACAGACATCACCACATATCATTCTCTCTCTAGGTACAGACATCACCACATATCATTCTCTCTCTCTCTAGGTACAGACATCACCACATATCATTCTCTCTCTCTCTAGGTACAGACATCACCACATATCATTCTCTCTCTCTCTAGGTACAGACATCACCACATATCATTCTCTCTCTCTAGGTACAGACATCACCACATATCATTCTCTCTCTCTAGGTACAGACATCACCACATATCATTCTCTCTCTCTAGGTACAGACATCACCACATATCATTCTCTCTCTCTAGGTACAGACATCACCACATATCATTCTCTCTCTCTCTAGGTACAGACATCACCACATATCATTTCTCTCTCTAGGTACAGACATCACCACATATCATTCTCTCTCTAGGTACAGACATCACCACATATCATTCTCTCTCTCTCTAGGTACAGACATCACCACATATCATTCTCTCTCTAGGTACAGACATCACCACATATCATTCTCTCTCTCTCTAGGTACAGACATCACCACATATCATTCTCTCTCTCTCTAGGTACAGACATCACCACATCATTCTCTCTCATTCTCTCTCTAGGTACAGACATCACCACATATCATTCTCTCTCTCTAGGTACAGACATCACCACATATCATTCTCTCTCTAGGTACAGACATCACCACATATCATTCTCTCTCTCTAGGTACAGACATCACACATATCATTCTCTCTCTCTAGGTACAGACATCACCACATATCATTCTCTCTCTAGGTACAGACATCACCACATATCATTCTCTCTCTCTAGGTACAGACATCACCACATATCATCTCTCTCTCTAGGTACAGACATCACCACATATCATTCTCTCTCTAGGTACAGACATCACCACATATCATTCTCTCTCTCTAGGTACAGACATCACCACATATCATTCTCTCTCTCTCTAGGTACAGACATCACTAGGTACAGACATCACCACATATCATTCTCTCTCTAGGTACAGACATCACCACATATCATTCTCTCTCTCTAGGTACAGACATCACCACATATCATTCTCTCTCTCTAGGTACAGACATCACCACATATCATTCTCTCTCTAGGTACAGACATCACCACATATCATTCTCTCTCTAGGTACAGACATCACCACATATCATTCTCTCTCTCTAGGTACAGACATCACCATATCATTCTCTCTCTATACAGACATCACCACATATCATTCTCTCTAGGACATCACCACATATCAGACATCACCACATATCATTCTCTCTCTAGGTACAGACATCACCACATATCATTCTTCTCTCTCTCTAGGTACAGACATCACCACATTCATTCTCTCTCTCTAGGTACAGACATCACCACATATCATTCTCTCTCTAGGTACAGACATCACCACTCTCTCTAGGTACAGACATCACCACATATCATTCTCTCTCTCTAGGTACAGACATCACCACATATCATTCTCTCTCTCTAGGTACAGACATCACCACATATCATTCTCTCTCTCTAGGTACAGACATCACCACATATCATTCTCTCTCTAGGTACAGACATCACCACATATCATTCTCTCTCTAGGTACAGACATCACCACATATCATTCTCTCTCTCTAGGTACAGACATCACCACATATCATTCTCTCTCTCTAGGTACAGACATCACCACATATCATTCTCTCTCTAGGTACAGACATCACCACATATCTCTCTAGGTACAGACATCACCACATATCATTCTCTCTCTCTCTAGGTACAGACATCACCACATATCATCTCTCTCTCTAGGTACAGACATCACCACATATCATTCTCTCTCTCTAGGTACAGACATCACCACATATCATCTTCTCTCTCTAGGTACAGACATCACCACATATCATTCTCTCTCTCTAGGTACAGACATCACCACATATCATTCTCTCTCTCTCTAGGTACAGACATCACCACATATCATTTCTCTCTCTAGGTACAGACATCACCACATATCATTCTCTCTCTAGGTACAGACATCACCACATATCATTCTCTCTCTCTAGGTACAGACATCACCACATATCATTCTCTCTCTCTAGGTACAGACATCACCACATATCATTTCTCTCTCTCTAGGTACAGACATCACCACATATCATTCTCTCTCTCTAGGTACAGACATCACCACATATCATTCTCTCTCTCTAGGTACAGACATCACCACATATCATTCTCTCTCTAGGTACAGACATCACCACATATCATTTCTCTCTCTAGGTACAGACATCACCACATATCATTCTCTCTCTAGGTACAGACATCACCACATATCATTCTCTCTCTCTAGGTACAGACATCACCACATATCATTCTCTCTCTCTAGGTACAGACATCACCACATATCATTTCTCTCTCTCTAGGTACAGACATCACATATCACAGGTACAGACATCACCACATCATTCTCTCTCTCTCTAGGTACAGACATCACCACATATCATTCTCTCTCTCTCTAGGTACAGACATCACCACATATCATTCTCTCTCTAGGTACAGACATCACCACATATCATTCTCTCTCTAGGTACAGACATCACCACATATCATTCTCTCTCTAGGTACAGACATCACCACATATCATTCTCTCTCTAGGTACAGACATCACCACATATCATTCTCTCTCTCTAGGTACAGACATCACCACATATCATTCTCTCTCTAGGTACAGACATCACCACATATCATTCTCTCTCTCTCTAGGTACAGACATCACCACATATCATTCTCTCTCTCTAGGTACAGACATCACCACATATCATTCTCTCTCTAGGTACAGACATCACCACATATCATTCTCTCTCTCTAGGTACAGACATCACCACATATCATTCTCTCTCTAGGTACAGACATCACCACATATCATTCTCTCTCTAGGTACAGACATCACCACATATCATTCTCTCTCTCTCTAGGTACAGACATCACCACATATCATTCTCTCTCTCTAGGTACAGACATCACCACATATCATTCTCTCTCTAGGTACAGACATCACCACATATCATTCTCTCTCTCTCTAGGTACAGACATCACCACATATCATTCTCTCTCTCTCTAGGTACAGACATCACCACATATCATTCTCTCTCTAGGTACAGACATCACCACATATCATTCTCTCTCTAGGTACAGACATCACCACATATCATTCTCTCTCTCTCTAGGTACAGACATCACCACATATCATTCTCTCTCTCTAGGTACAGACATCACCACATATCATTCTCTCTCTCTAGGTACAGACATCACCACATATCATTCTCTAGGTACAGACATCTCTCAGGTACAGACATCACCACATATCATCTCTCTCTCTCTAGGTACAGACATCACCACATATCATCTCTCTCTCTCTAGGTACAGACATCACCACATATCATTCTCTCTCTCTAGGTACAGACATCACCACATATCATTTCTCTCTCTCTAGGTACAGACATCACCACATATCATTCTCTCTCTCTAGGTACAGACATCACCACATATCATTCTCTCTCTAGGTACAGACATCACATATCATTCTCTCTCTCTAGGTACAGACATCACCACATATCATACAGACATCACCACATATCATTCTCTCTCTCTAGGTACAGACATCACCACATATCATTCTCTCTCTCTAGGTACAGACATCACCACATATCATTCTCTCTCTCTCTAGGTACAGACATCACCACATATCATTCTCTCTCAGGTACAGACATCACCACATATCATTCTTCTCTCTAGGTACAGACATCACCACATATCATCTCTCTCTCTAGGTACAGACATCACCACATATCATTCTCTCTCTCTAGGTACAGACATCACCACATATCATTCTCTCTCTAGGTACAGACATCACCACATATCATTCTCTCTAGGTACAGACATCACCACATATCATTCTCTCTCTCTAGGTACAGACATCACCACATATCATTCTCTCTCTAGGTACAGACATCACCACATATCATTCTCTCTCTCTAGGTACAGACATCACACATATCATTCTCTCTCTAGGTACAGACATCACCACATATCTCTCTCTCTCTAGGTACAGACATCAGACATATCATTCTCTCTCTCTAGGTACAGACATCACCACATATCATTCTCTCTCTCTAGGTACAGACATCACCATCATTCTCTCTCTATCACATCATATCATTCTCTCTCTCTAGGTACAGACATCACCACATATCATTCTCTCTCTCTAGGTACAGACATCACCACATATCATTCTCTCTCTCTAGGTACAGACATCACCACATATCATTCTCTCTCTAGGTACAGACATCACCACATATCATACAGACATCACCACATATCATTCTCTCTAGGTCTCTCTCTCTCTAGGTACAGACATCACCACATATCATTCTCTCTCTCTAGGTACAGACATCACCACATATCATTCTCTCTCTCTAGGTACAGACATCACCACATATCATTCTCTCTCTCTAGGTACAGACATCACCACATATCATTCTCTCTCTCTAGGTACAGACATCACCACATATCATTCTCTCTCTAGGTACAGACATCACCACATATCATTCTTCTCTCTCTAGGTACAGACATCACCACATATCATTCTCTCTCTAGGTACAGACATCACCACATATCATTTCTCTCTCTAGGTACAGACATCACCACATATCATTTCTCTCTCTCTAGGTACAGACATCACCACATATCATTCTCTCTCTCTAGGTACAGACATCACCACATATCATTCTCTCTCTCTAGGTACAGACATCACCACATATCATTCTCTCTCTCTAGGTACAGACATCACCACATATCATTCTCTCTCTCTAGGTACAGACATCACCACATATCATTCTTCTCTCTAGGTACAGACATCACCACATATCATTCTCTCTCTAGGTACAGACATCACCACATATCATTTCTCTCTCTAGGTACAGACATCACCACATATCATTCTTCTCTCTCTAGGTACAGACATCACCACATATCATTCTCTCTCTCTAGGTACAGACATCACCACATATCATTCTCAGGTACAGACATCACCACATATCTCTCTCTAGGTACAGACATCACCACATATCATTCTTCTCTCTCTAGGTACAGACATCACCACATATCATTCTCTCTCTCTAGGTACAGACATCACCACATATCATTCTCTCTAGGTACAGACATCACCACATATCATTCTCTCTCTCTCTAGGTACAGACATCACCACATATCATTCTCTCTCTAGGTACAGACATCACCACATATCATTCTCTCTCTAGGTACAGACATCACCACATATCATTCTCTCTCTCTAGGTACAGACATCACCACATATCATTCTCTCTCTCTAGGTACAGACATCACCACATATCATTCTCTCTCTAGGTACAGACATCACCACATATCATATCATCTCTCTCTCTAGGTACAGACATCACACATATCATTTCTCTCTCTAGGTACAGACATCACCACATATCATTCTCTCTCTCTAGGTACAGACATCACCACATATCATTCTCTCTCTCTAGGTACAGACATCACCACATATCATCTCTCTCTAGGTACAGACATCACCACATATCATTCTCTCTCTCTAGGTACAGACATCACCACATATCATTCTCTCTCTCTAGGTACAGACATCACCACATATCATTCTCTCTCTCTAGGTACAGACATCACCACATATCATTCTCTCTCTAGGTACAGACATCTCATTCTCTCTAGGTACAGACATCACCACATATCATTCTCTCTCTAGGTACAGACATCACCACATATCATTCTCTCTCTCTAGGTACAGACATCACCACATATCATTCTCTCTCTAGGTACAGACATCACCACATATCATTCTCTCTCTCTAGGTACAGACATCACCACATATCATTCTCTCTCTCTAGGTACAGACATCACCACATATCATTCTCTCTCTCTCTAGGTACAGACATCACCACATATCATTCTCTCTCTCTAGGTACAGACATCACCACATATCATTCTCTCTCTAGGTACAGACATCACCACATATCATTCTCTCTCTAGGTACAGACATCACCACATATCATTCTCTCTCTAGGTACAGACATCACCACATATCATTCTCTCTCTCTAGGTACAGACATCACCACATATCATTCTCTCTCTCTAGGTACAGACATCACCACATATCATTCTCTCTCTCTAGGTACAGACATCACCACATATCATTCTCTCTCTCTAGGTACAGACATCACCACATATCATTCTCTCTAGGTACAGACATCACCACATATCATTCTCTCTCTAGGTACAGACATCACCACATATCATTCTCTCTCTCTAGGTACAGACATCACCACATATCATTCTCTCTCTCTAGGTACAGACATCACCACATATCATTCTCTCTCTCTAGGTACAGACATCACCACATATCATTCATTCTCTCTCTAGGTACAGACATCACCACATATCATTCTCTTCTCTCTCTAGGTACAGACATCACCACATATCATTCTCTCTCTAGGTACAGACATCACCACATATCATTCTCTCTCTCTAGGTACAGACATCACCACATATCATTCTCTCTCTAGGTACAGACATCACCACATATCATTTCTCTCTCTAGGTACAGACATCACCACATATCATATCTCTCTCTCTAGGTACAGACATCACCACATATCATTCTCTCTCTCTAGGTACAGACATCACCACATATCATTCTCTCTCTCTAGGTACAGACATCACCACATATCATTTCTCTCTCTCTAGGTACAGACATCACCACATATCATTCTCTCTCAGGTACAGACATCACCACATATCATTCTCTCTCTAGGTACAGACATCACCACATATCATTCTCTCTCTCTAGGTACAGACATCACCACATATCATTCTCTCTCTCTAGGTACAGACATCACCACATATCATTCTCTCTCTCTAGGTACAGACATCACCACATATACAGACATCATATCATTCTCTCTCTAGGTACAGACATCACCACATATCATTCTCTCTCTCTAGGTACAGACATCACCACATATCAGGTACAGACATCACCACATATCATTCTCTCTCTCTAGGTACAGACATCACCACATATCATTCTCTCTCTCTCTAGGTACAGACATCACCACATATCATTCTCTCTCAGGTACAGACATCACCACATATCATTCTCTCTCTAGGTACAGACATCACCACATATCATTCTCTCTCTCTCTAGGTACAGACATCACCACATATCATTCTCTCTCTCTAGGTACAGACATCACCACATATCATTCTCTCTAGGTACAGACATCACCACATATCATTCTCTCTAGGTACAGACATCACCACATATCATTCTCTCTCTCTCTCTAGGTACAGACATCACCACATATCATTCTCTCTCTAGGTACAGACATCACCACATATCATTCTCTCTCTCTAGGTACAGACATCACCACATATCATTCTCTCTCTCTCTAGGTACAGACATCACCACATTCTCTCTCTCTAGGTACAGACATCACCACATATCATTCTCTCTAGGTACAGACATCACCACATATCATTCTCTCTCTCTAGGTACAGACATCACCACATATCATTCTCTAGGTACAGACATCACCACATATCATTCTCTCTCTCTAGGTACAGACATCACCACATATCACATCTCTCTCTCTAGGTACAGACATCACCACATATCATTCTCTCTCTCTAGGTACAGACATCACCACATATCATTCTCTCTCTCTAGGTACAGACATCACCACATATCATTCTCTCTCTCTAGGTACAGACATCACCACATATCATTCTCTCTCTCTAGGTACAGACATCACCACATATCATTCTCTCTCTCTAGGTACAGACATCACCACATATCATTCTCTCTCTCTAGGTACAGACATCACCACATATCATTCTCTCTCTAGGTACAGACATCACCACATATCATTCTCTCTAGGTACAGACATCACCACATATCATTCTCTCTCTCTCTCTAGGTACAGACATCACCACATATCATTCTCTCTCTCTAGGTACAGACATCACCACATATCATTCTCTCTCTCTAGGTACAGACATCACCACATATCATTCTCTCTCTAGGTACAGACATCATATCATTCTCTCTCTCTCTAGGTACAGACATCACCACATATCATTCTCTCTCTAGGTACAGACATCACCACATATCATTCTCTCTAGGTACAGACATCACCACATATCATTCTCTCTCTAGGTACAGACATCACATATCATTCTCTCTAGGTACAGACATCATTCTCTCTCTCTAGGTACAGACATCACCACATATCATTCTCTCTCTAGGTACAGACATCACCACATATCATTCTCTCTCTCTAGGTACAGACATCACCACATATCATCTCTCTCTCTAGGTACAGACATCACCACATATCATTCTCTCTAGGTACAGACATCACCACATATCATTCTCTCTCTCTCTAGGTACAGACATCACCACATATCATTCTCTCTCTCTAGGTACAGACATCACCACATATCATTCTCTCTCTCTAGGTACAGACATCACCACATATCATTCTCTCTCTAGGTACAGACATCACCACATATCATTCTCTCTCTAGGTACAGACATCACCACATATCATTCTCTCTCTAGGTACATGCATCACCACATATCATTCTCTCTCTCTAGGTACAGACATCACCACATATCATTCTCTCTCTAGGTACAGACATCACCACATATCTCTAGGTACAGACATCACCACATATCATTCTCTCTCTCTAGGTACAGACATCACCACATATCATTCTCTCTCTAGGTACAGACATCACCACATATCATTCTCTCTCTAGGTACAGACATCACCACATATCATTCTCTCTCTAGGTACAGACATCACCACATATCATTCTCTCTCTAGGTACAGACATCACCACATATCATTCTCTCTCTCTAGGTACAGACATCACCACATATCATTCTCTCTAGGTACAGACATCACCACATATCATTACAGACTCATTCTCTCTCTCTAGGTACAGACATCACCACATATCATTCTCTCTCTCTAGGTACAGACATCACCACATATCATTCTCTCTCTAGGTACAGACATCACCACATATCATTCTCTCTCTCTAGGTACAGACATCACCACATATCAGGTCTCTCTCTCTAGGTACAGACATCACCACATATCATTCTCTCTCTCTAGGTACAGACATCACCACATATCATTCTCTCTCTAGGTACAGACATCACCACATATCATTCTCTCTAGGTACAGACATCACCACATATCATTCTCTCTAGGTACAGACATCACCACATATCATTCTCTCTCTCTCTCTAGGTACAGACATCACCACATATCATTCTCTCTAGGTACAGACATCACCACATATCATTCTCTCTCTCTAGGTACAGACATCACCACATATCATTCTCTCTCTCTCTAGGTACAGACATCACCACATATCATTCTCTCTCTCTAGGTACAGACATCACCACATATCATTCTCTCTCTAGGTACAGACATCACCACATATCATTCTCTCTCTCTAGGTACAGACATCACCACATATCATTCTCTCTCTCTAGGTACAGACATCACATATCACAGGTACAGACATCACCACATATCATTCTCTCTCTCTAGGTACAGACATCACCACATATCATTCTCTTCTAGGTACAGACATCACCACATATCATTCTCTCTCTAGGTACAGACATCACCACATATCATTCTCTCTCTAGGTACAGACATCACCACATATCATTCTCTCTCTAGGTACAGACATCACCACATATCATTCTCTCTCTCTCTAGGTACAGACATCACCACATATCACCACATATCTCTCTCTCTAGGTACAGACATCACCACATATATCATTCTCTCTCTAGGTACAGACATCACATATCACATATCATTCTCTCTCTAGGTACAGACATCACCACATATCATTCTCTCTCTAGGTACAGACATCACCACATATCATTCTCTCTCTCTCTAGGTACAGACATCACCACATATCATTCTCTCTCTCTAGGTACAGACATCACCACATATCATTCTCTCTCTAGGTACAGACATCACCACATATCATTCTCTCTCTAGGTACAGACATCACCACATATCATTCTCTCTCTCTAGGTACAGACATCACCACATATCATTCTCTCTCTAGGTACAGACATCACCACATATCATTCTCTCTCTAGGTACAGACATCACCACATATCATTCTCTCTCTCTCTAGGTACAGACATCACCACATATCATTCTCTCTCTCTAGGTACAGACATCACCACATATCATTCTCTCTCTCTAGGTACAGACATCACCACATATCATTCTCTCTCTAGGTACAGACATCACACATATCATATCAGGTACAGACATCACCACATATCATTCTCTCTCTCTCTAGGTACAGACATCACCACATATCATTCTCTCTCTAGGTACAGACATCACCACATATCATTCTCTCTCTAGGTACAGACATCACCACATATCATTCTCTCTCTCTAGGTACAGACATCACCACATATCATTCTCTCTCAGGTACAGACATCACCACATATCATCTAGGTACAGACATCACCACATATCATTCTCTAGGTACAGACATCACCACATATCATTCTCTCTCTCTAGGTACAGACATCACCACATTCTCTCTCTCTAGGTACAGACATCACCACATATCATTCTCTCTCTCTAGGTACAGACATCACCACATATCATTCTCTCTCTAGGTACAGACATCACCACATATCATTCTCTCTCTCTAGGTACAGACATCACCACATATCATTCTCTCTCTCTAGGTACAGACATCACCACATATCATTCTCTCTAGGTACAGACATCACCACATATCATTCTCTCTCTCTAGGTACAGACATCACCACATATCATTCTCTCTCTAGGTACAGACATCACCACATATCATTCTCTCTCTCTAGGTACAGACATCACCACATATCATTCTCTCTCTCTAGGTACAGACATCACCACATATCATTCTCTCTCTCTAGGTACAGACATCACCACATATCATTCTCTCTCTCTAGGTACAGACATCACCACATATCATTCTCTCTCTCTAGGTACAGACATCACCACATATCATTCTCTCTCTAGGTACAGACATCACCACATATATTCTCTCTCTCTAGGTACAGACATCACCACATATCAGGTACAGACATCATATCTCTCTCTCTAGGTACAGACATCACCACATATCATTCTCTCTCTAGGTACAGACATCACCACATATCATTCTCTCTCTCTAGGTACAGACATCACCACATATCATTCTCTCTCTCTAGGTACAGACATCACCACATATCATTCTTCTCTCTCTAGGTACAGACATCACCACATATCATTCTCTCTCTAGGTACAGACATCACCACATATCATCAGGTACAGACATCACCACATATCATCTCTCTCTAGGTACAGACATCACCACATATCATTTCTCTCTCTCTAGGTACAGACATCACCACATATCATTCTCTCTCTAGGTACAGACATCACCACATATCATTCTCTCTCTAGGTACAGACATCACCACATATCATTCTCTCTCTCTCTAGGTACAGACATCACCACATATCATTCTCTTCTCTCTAGGTACAGACATCACCACATATCATTCTCTCTCTAGGTACAGACATCACCACATATCATTCTCTCTCTAGGTACAGACATCACCACATATCATTCTCTCTCTAGGTACAGACATCACCACATATCATTCTCTCTCTAGGTACAGACATCACCACATATCATTCTCTCTCTCTAGGTACAGACATCACCACATATCATTCTCTCTCTCTAGGTACAGACATCACCACATATCATTCTCTCTCTCTAGGTACAGACATCACCACATATCATTCTCTCTCTAGGTACAGACATCACCACATATCATTCTCTCTCTAGGTACAGACATCACCACATATCATCTCTCTCTCTAGGTACAGACATCACCACATATCATTTCTCTCTCTCTCTAGGTACAGACATCACCACATATCATTCTCTCTCTCTCAGGTACAGACATCACCACATCATTCTCTCTCTCTAGGTACAGACATCACCACATATCATTCTCTCTCTAGGTACAGACATCATATCATTCTCTCTCTAGGTACAGACATCAGCACATATCATTCTCTCTCTAGGTACAGACATCACCACATCATCATTCTCTCTCTAGGTACAGACATCACCACATATCATTCTCTCTCTAGGTACAGACATCACCACATATCATTCTCTCTCTAGGTACAGACATCACCACATATCATTCTCTCTCTCTCTAGGTACAGACATCACCACATATCATTCTCTCTCTCTCTAGGTACAGACATCACCACATATCATTCTCTCTCTAGGTACAGACATCACCACATATCATTCTCTCTAGGTACAGACAAGATGAGATAATGCAGAAATAGAGACGTGTAACCAGCCAAAAAGTCTCAAACGAGTTATACTTTATATATAGGGAACAGGCCTCAGTTTGAACCAGTCAGTAACACTACTAGTGAAATACCTGTCCCCTCTCATCTCAGCTCCTTGCCCGGCCCAGTGGAAACAAAACTCTATTAAGCCCTGTGATTAATCCCAAACACCATTCCTCCTGATCGTCATGACATATTCTCTTTACACACCCCTTGATCTCACACACCCCTGGCCTCTTACCCCTCCCCCCGAACGAACGAGTCCTGAAGAGATTTTCCTCTCTGCTCTCAATATCTAGGTCTAGTCACACAGGACTAACCCCTCTAAGACTGACTGTAGCTTGAAGACATACACACACATACACACTCATATCATTCTATATCTATAGACATACCATATATCATTCTATATCTCTCTAGGTAGCACTCACACACACACACACACACACACTCCTTGCCACGCCCACACACCCTGTGATTAATCCCACACACCATTCCACTGCATCTCACACACACACACACACACATCTCACACACCCCTGGCCTCTTACCCCTCCCACACACACACACTCTCACATTACTAACCCACACACACACACATTACACACTCACACACACACACACACACACACACACACACACACACACACACACATACACACACACACACACACACACACACACACACACACACACACACACACACACACACACACACACACACACACACACACACACACACACACACACACACACACACACCCGGGTTCACTGTTGCCTGAAGCTGTGGACAAATCTACCCAAAATGTATTAAATAATAAATAACAAATCCCTTCAAGACAACTTCCTGGGTAAAACGTTCCACTGTAACAGTGAAGGTGTAAACTTGGTAGTAGAAAACCTGAACAGTATATTTGACCTCTCAGCTTCCTTATCAAATCTAAAAATGTCCAGCAGAGAACCAAAGAAAATGAAAAACAACGACAAATGGTTTGATGAAGAATCCAAAAACCTAAGAAACAAATTGAGAAACCCATCCAACCAAAAACATAGAGACCCAGAAAACCTGAGTCTACGCCTTCACTACGGTGAATCACTAAAACTTTACAGAAATACACTACGGAAAAAGAAGGAACAGCACGTCAGAAATCAGCTC
>NC_068421.1:87500-132500 GCF_023373465.1 Oncorhynchus keta
GTAGTAATCATGGTAGTAGTAGTAGTGATGGTAGTAATGATGGTGATAGTAGTAGGAGAGAGAGACAGAGAATTGATGGAAAGTGGTGTTGGGGGTAAAACATACGACATGATAAAATCCATGTACACAAACAACAAGTGTGCGGTTAAAATTGGCAAAAAAACACATTTATTTCCACAGATCCATGGGGTGAGACAGGGATGCAGTTTAAGCCCCATCCTCTTCATCATATACATCAATGAATTGGCGCGGGCAATAGAAAAGTCTGCAGCACCCGGCCTCACCCTACTAGAATATGAAGTCAAATGTTTACTGTTTGCTGATGATCTGGTGCTTCTGTCACCAACCAAGGAGGGCCTACAGCAGCACCTAGATCTAGATCTTCTGCACAGATTCTGTCAGACCTGGGCCCTGACAGACCTGGGCCCTGACAGACCTGGGCCCTGACAGACCTGGGCCCTGACAGACCTGGGCCCTGACAGACCTGGGCCCTGACAGACCTGGGCCCTGACAGTAAATCTCAGTAAGACCAAAATAATGCTGTTCCAAAAAAGGTCCAGTCACCAGGACCACAAATACAAATTCCATCTAGACACCGTTGCCCTAAAGCACACAAAAAACTATAAACTATAACTACATATAGTATATAGTACACTAAAACTATAACTACATATAGTATATAGTACACTAAAACTATAACTACATATAGTATATAGTACACTAAAACTATAACTACATATAGTATATAGTACACTAAAACTATAACTACATATAACTACATATAGTATATAGTACACTAAAACTATAACTACATACCTCGGCCTAAACGTCAGCAACAGAGGTAACTTCCACAAAGCTGTGATCGATCTGAGAGACAAGGCAAGAAGGGCCTTCTATGCCATCAAAAGGAACATAAAATTCGACATCCCAACTAGGATCTGGCTAAAAATACTTGAATCAGTCATAGAGCCCATTGCCCTTTACGGTTGTGAGGTCTGGGGTCCCGCTCACCAACCAAGACTTCACAAAATGGGACAAACACCAAATTGAGACTCTGCATGCAGAATTCTGCAAAGATATCCTCCGTGTACAACATAAAACACCAAATAATGCATGCAGAGCAGAATTAGGCCGATACACACTAATGATCAAAATCCAGAAAAGAGACGTTAAATTCTACAACCACCTAAAAGGAAGTGATTCCCAAACCTTCCATAACAAAGCCATCACCTACAGAGAGAGGAACCTGGAGAAGAGTCCCCTAAGCAAGCTGGTCCTGGGGCTCTGTTCACAAACACAAACACACCCCACAGAGCCCCAGGACAGCAGCACAATTAGACCCAACCAAATCATGAGAAAACAAAAAGATTATTACTTAACACATTGGAAAGAATTAACAAAAAAACAGTAATCTAGAATGTTATTTGGCCCTAAACAGAGAGTACACAGTGGCAGAATACCTGACCACTGTGACTGACCCAAACTTAAGGAAAGATTTGACTATGTACAGACTCAGTGAGCATAGCCTTGCTATTGAGAAAGGCCGCCGTAGGGAGACATGGCTCTCAAGAGAAGACAGGCTATGTGCTCACTGCCCACAAAATGAGGTGGAAACTGAGCTGCACTTCCTAACCTCCTGCCCAATGTATTAGAGATACATACTTCTCTCAGATTACACAGAACCACAAAGATTTTTTTTTAAAATCCAATTTTGATAAACTCCCATATCTACTGGGTGAAATACCACAGTGTTCCATCACAGCAGCAATATTTATGACCTGTTGCCACAAGAAAAGGGCAACCAGTGAAGAACAAATACCATTGTAAATACAACCCTTATTTATGCTTAATTATTTTCCATTGTGTACTTTAACCATTTGTACATTGTTACAACACTGTATATATACATAATATGACATTTGTAATGTCTTTATTGTTTTGAAACTTCTGTATGTGTAATGTTTACTGTACATTTTTATTGTTTAATTAACTTTTGTATATTATCTACCTCACTTGAGAGAGAGAGAGAGAGAGAGACAGACAGACAGACAGACAGACAGCCAGCCAGCCAGCCAGACAGACAGACAGACAGACAGACAGACAGACAGACAGACAGACAGACAGACAGACAGACAGACAGACAGACAGACAGACAGAGAGAGAGAGACTGAGAGAGAGAGGGAGACAGAAAGAGAGAGAGAGACACAGACAGACAGGGAGAGAGAGGGAGACAGAGAGAGAGACAGAGAGAGAGAGAGAGAGAGAGAGACAGAGAGAGAGAGAGACAGAGAGAGAGAGAGAGAGAGAGAGAGAGAGAGAGAGAGAGAGAGAGAGAGAGAGAGAGAGAGAGAGAGAGAGAGAGAGAGAGAGAGAGAGAGACAGAGAGAGACAGAGAGAGAGAGACAGAGAGAGAGATATTCACGCTGATATTCACTTTATATATTATCTACCTCACTTGCTTTGGCAATGTTAACACATGTTTCCCATGCCAATAAAGCCCTTGAATTGAATTGAATTGAGAGAGAGACAGAGAGTGAGAGAGGGGTGGGTAACCTGACACACTACAATTTGAAAGGAAACTAGAGCTGATACTGTAACTAACTCGTTTCCTTTAAGTGTTAACCCCTTTCTATAATCCCTGACAGGTTTGTGTAAACCAGCGTCTGCTTATCAGTCTCAGTGATCTGGCACAACGAGGAAACAACAGAACAGGGCCTGCTGACTCGGTTGGATCTTTCTCCATCCATCCTGATCCATCTGTGTCTGTCTCCTCTCCCCTACGACTGACTGGGGAGATGTGATATCTTGTCTCGTTCATCTGAGAACAGCATCCTGATGCAGGCAAGCAGGGCAGAGGAAGGACACCAGGGATATGAAAGGTAATTCTCTCTTTCTCTGCCAGCTCAGACACCACACAGGCTGCCGGATTAGATGGCTGGCTGCAACATGTCCATGGCCCCATTCACAAAAGGGAAGTCCCTTGTAGAACGGAGTCTGATCTGATGAGACGGAGAGCAAAGAGCTGGAAAACTGTTTCCTTCCTCTACTACTACTGCCTGGCTCCTCCCTCCCTAGTCCCAATGCTGATACCCTGCCAGTCTATTATACTGCTGGCTCCTCCCTCCCTAGTCCCAATGCTGATATCCTGCCAGTCTATTATACTGCTGGCTCCTCCCTCCCTAGTCCCAATGCTGATACCCTGCCAGTCTATTATACTGCTGGCTTATACTGCCTGGCTCTATTATACCTCCCTCCCTCCCTAGTCCCAATGCTGATACCCTGCCAGTCTATTATACTGCCTGGCTCCTCCCTCCCTCGTCCCAATGCTGATACCCTGCCAGTCTATTATACTGCCTGGCTCCTCCCTCCCTAGTCCCAATGCTGATATCCTGCCAGTCTATTATACTGCTGGCTCCTCCCTCCCTAGTCCCAATGCTGATATCCTGCCAGTCTATTATACTGCCTGGCTCCTCCCTCCCTAGTCCCAATGCTGATACCCTGCCAGTCTATTATACTGCTGGCTCCTCCCTCCTAGTCCCAATGCTGATACCCTGCCAGTCTATTATACTGCCTGGCTCCTCCCTCCCTAGTCCCAATGCTGATATCCTGCCAGTCTATTATACTGCTGGCTCCTCCCTCCCTAGTCCCAATGCTGATACCCTGCCAGTCTATTATACTGCTGGCTCCTCCCTCCCTAGTCCCAATGCTGATACCCTGCCAGTCTATTATACTGCCTGGCTCCTCCCTCCCTAGTCCCAATGCTGATACCCTGCCAGTCTATTATACTGCCTGGCTCCTCCCTCCCTAGTCCCAATGCTGATACCCTGCCAGTCTATTATACTGCCTGGCTCCTCCCCCCCTAGTCCCAACACTGATACCCTGCCAGTCTATTATACTGCCTGGCTCCTCCCTCCCTAGTCCCAACACTGATACCCTCCCAATGCTGATACCCAGCCTATTATACTGCTGGCTCCTCCCTCCCTAGTCCCAATGCTGATACCCTGCCAGTCTATTATACTGCCTGGCTCCTCCTCCCTAGTCCCAATGCTGATACCCTGCTGATACCCTGCCAGTCTATTATACTGCCTGGCTCCTCCCTCCCTAGTCCCAACACTGATACCCTGCCAGTCTATTATACTGCCTGGCTCCTCCCTCCCTAGTCCCAACACTGATACCCTGCCAGTCTATTATACTGCCTGGCTCCTCCCTCCCTAGTCCCAACACTGATACCCTGCCAGTCTATTATACTGCCTGGCTCCTCCCTCCCTAGTCCCAACACTGATACCCTGCCAGTCTATTATACTGCCTGGCTCCTCCCTCCCTAGTCCCAACACTGATACCCTGCCAGTCTATTATACTGCCTGGCTCCTCCCTCCCTAGTCCCAATGCTGATATCCTGCCAGTCTATTATACTGCCTGGCTCCTCCCTCCCTAGTCCCAATGCTGATATCCTGCCAGTCTATTATACTGCCTGGCTCCTCCCTCCCTCGTCCCAATGCTGATATCCTGCCAGACTATTATACTGCCTGGCTCCTCCCTCCCTAGTCCCAATGCTGATATCCTGCCAGTCTATTATACTGCCTGGCTCCTCCCTCCCTCGTCCCAATGCTGATATCCTGCCAGTCTATTATACTGCCTGGCTCCTCCCTCCCTAGTCCCAATGCTGATACCCTGCCAGTCTATTATACTGCCTGGCTCCTCCCTCCCTAGTCCCAATGCTGATATCCTGCCAGTCTATTATACTGCTGGCTCCTCCCTCCCTAGTCCCAATGCTGATACCCTGCCAGTCTATTATACTGCTGGCTCCTCCCTCCCTAGTCCCAATGCTGATACCCTGCCAGTCTATTATACTGCTGGCTCCTCCCTCCCTAGTCCCAACACTGATACCCTGCCAGTCTATTATACTGCTGGCTCCTCCCTCCCTAGTCCCAATGCTGATACCCTGCCAGTCTATTATACTGCTGGCTCCTCCCTCCCTAGTCCCAATGCTGATATCCTGCCAGTCTATTATACTGCTGGCTCCTCCCCCCCTAGTCCCAATGCTGATACCCTGCCAGTCTATTATACTGCTGGCTCCTCCCTCCCTAGTCCCAATGCTGATACCCTGCCAGTCTATTATACTGCTGGCTCCTCCCTCCCTAGTCCCAACACTGATACCCTGCCAGTCTATTATACTGCTGGCTCCTCCCTCCCTAGTCCCAATGCTGATACCCTGCCAGTCTATTATACTGCTGGCTCCTCCCTCCCTAGTCCCAATGCTGATACCCTGCCAGTCTATTATACTGCTGGCTCCTCCCTCCCTAGTCCCAATGCTGATACCCTGCCAGTCTATTATACTGCTGGCTCCTCCCTCCCTAGTCCCAACACTGATACCCTGCCAGTCTATTATACTGCTGGCTCCTCCCTCCCTAGTCCCAATGCTGATACCCTGCCAGTCTATTATACTGCTGGCTCCTCCCTCCCTAGTCCCAATGCTGATACCCTGCCAGTCTATTATACTGCTGGCTCCTCCCTCCCTAGTCCCAATGCTGATACCCTGCCAGTCTATTATACTGCTGGCTCCTCCCTCCCTAGTCCCAATGCTGATACCCTGCCAGTCTATTATACTGCTGGCTCCTCCTTAGTCCCAATGCTGATACCCTGCCAGTCTATTATACTGCTGGCTCCTCCCTCCTTAGTCCCAACACTGATACCCTGCCAGTCTATTATACTGCTGGCTCCTCCCTCCCTAGTCCCAATGCTGATACCCTGCCAGTCTATTATACTGCTGGCTCCTCCCTCCCTAGTCCCAATGCTGATACCCTGCCAGTCTATTATACTGCTGGCTCCTCCCTCCCTAGTCCCAACACTGATACCCTGCCAGTCTATTATACTGCTGGCTCCTCCTTAGTCCCAATGCTGATACCCTGCCAGTCTATTATACTGCTGGCTCCTCCCTCCTTAGTCCCAACACTGATACCCTGCCAGTCTACTATACTGCTGGCTCCTCCCTCCTTAGTCCCAATGCTGATACCCTGCCAGTCTATTATACTGCCTGGCTCCTCCCTCCCTAGTCCCAATGCTGATACCCTGCCAGTCTATTATACTGCCTGGCTCCTCCCTCCCTAGTCCCAATGCTGATACCCTGCCAGTCTATTATACTGCCTGGCTCCTCCCCCCCTAGTCCCAATGCTGATACCCTGCCAGTCTATTATACTGCCTGGCTCCTCCCTCCCTAGTCCCAACACTGATACCCTGCCAGTCTATTATACTGCTGGCTCCTCCCTCCCTAGTCCCAATGCTGATACCCTGCCAGTCTATTATACTGCCTGGCTCCTCCCTCCCTAGTCCCAACACTGATACCCTGCCAGTCTATTATACTGCCTGGCTCCTCCCTCCCTAGTCCCAACACTGATACCCTGCCAGTCTATTATACTGCCTGGCTCCTCCCTCCCTAGTCCCAACACTGATACCCTGCCAGTCTATTATACTGCCTGGCTCCTCCCTCCCTAGTCCCAACACTGATACCCTGCCAGTCTATTATACTGCCTGGCTCCTCCCTCCCTAGTCCCAACACTGATATCCTGCCAGTCTATTATACTGCCTGGCTCCTCCCTCCCTAGTCCCAACACTGATACCCTGCCAGTCTATTATACTGCTGGCTCCTCCCTCCCTAGTCCCAATGCTGATATCCTGCCAGTCTATTATACTGCCTGGCTCCTCCCTCCCTAGTCCCAATGCTGATATCCTGCCAGTCTATTATACTGCCTGGCTCCTCCCTCCCTCGTCCCAATGCTGATATCCTGCCAGTCTATTATACTGCCTGGCTCCTCCCTCCCTAGTCCCAATGCTGATATCCTGCCAGTCTATTATACTGCCTGGCTCCTCCCTCCCTCGTCCCAATGCTGATATCCTGCCAGTCTATTATACTGCCTGGCTCCTCCCTCCCTAGTCCCAATGCTGATACCCTGCCAGTCTATTATACTGCCTGGCTCCTCCCTCCCTAGTCCCAATGCTGATATCCTGCCAGTCTATTATACTGCTGGCTCCTCCCTCCCTAGTCCCAATGCTGATACCCTGCCAGTCTATTATACTGCTGGCTCCTCCCTCCCTAGTCCCAATGCTGATACCCTGCCAGTCTATTATACTGCTGGCTCCTCCTCCCTAGTCCCAACACTGATACCCTGCCAGTCTATTATACTGCTGGCTCCTCCCTCCCTAGTCCCAATGCTGATACCCTGCCAGTCTATTATACTGCTGGCTCCTCCCTCCCTAGTCCCAATGCTGATATCCTGCCAGTCTATTATACTGCTGGCTCCTCCCCCCTAGTCCCAATGCTGATACCCTGCCAGTCTATTATACTGCTGGCTCCTCCCTCCCTAGTCCCAATGCTGATACCCTGCCAGTCTATTATACTGCTGGCTCCTCCCTCCCTAGTCCCAACACTGATACCCTGCCAGTCTATTATACTGCTGGCTCCTCCCTCCCTAGTCCCAATGCTGATACCCTGCCAGTCTATTATACTGCTGGCTCCTCCCTCCCTAGTCCCAATGCTGATACCCTGCCAGTCTATTATACTGCTGGCTCCTCCCTCCCTAGTCCCAATGCTGATACCCTGCCAGTCTATTATACTGCTGGCTCCTCCCTCCCTAGTCCCAACACTGATACCCTGCCAGTCTATTATACTGCTGGCTCCTCCTCCCTAGTCCCAATGCTGATACCCTGCCAGTCTATTATACTGCTGGCTCCTCCTCCCTAGTCCCAATGCTGATACCCTGCCAGTCTATTATACTGCTGGCTCCTCCCTCCCTAGTCCCAATGCTGATACCCTGCCAGTCTATTATACTGCTGGCTCCTCCCTCCCTAGTCCCAATGCTGATACCCTGCCAGTCTATTATACTGCTGGCTCCTCCTTAGTCCCAATGCTGATACCCTGCCAGTCTATTATACTGCTGGCTCCTCCCTCCTTAGTCCCAACACTGATACCCTGCCAGTCTATTATACTGCTGGCTCCTCCCTCCCTAGTCCCAATGCTGATACCCTGCCAGTCTATTATACTGCTGGCTCCTCCCTCCCTAGTCCCAATGCTGATACCCTGCCAGTCTATTATACTGCTGGCTCCTCCCTCCCTAGTCCCAACACTGATACCCTGCCAGTCTATTATACTGCTGGCTCCTCCTGAGTCCCAATGCTGATACCCTGCCAGTCTATTATACTGCTGGCTCCTCCCTCCTTAGTCCCAACACTGATACCCTGCCAGTCTACTATACTGCTGGCTCCTCCCTCCCTAGTCCCAATGCTGATACCCTGCCAGTCTATTATACTGCTGGCTCCTCCCTCCCTAGTCCCAACACTGATACCCTGCCAGTCTATTATACTGCTGGCTCCTCCCTCCCTAGTCCCAACACTGATACCCTGCCAGTCTATTATACTGCTGGCTCCTCCCTCCTTAGTCCCAACACTGATACCCTGCCAGTCTATTATACTGCTGGCTCCTCCCTCCCTAGTCCCAACGCTGATACCCTGCCAGTCTATTATACTGCTGGCTCCTCCTTAGTCCCAATGCTGATACCCTGCCAGTCTATTATACTGCTGGCTCCTCCCCCCCTAGTCCCAATGCTGATACCCTGCCAGTCTATTATACTGCTGGCTCCTCCTTAGTCCCAATGCTGATACCCTGCCAGTCTATTATACTGCTGGCTCCTCCCCCCCTAGTCCCAATGCTGATACCCTGCCAGTCTATTATACTGCTGGCTCCTCCCTCCCTAGTCCCAATGCTGATACCCTGCCAGTCTATTATACTGCTGGGCCTCCCCCCTAGTCCCAATGCTGATACCCTGCCAGTCTATTATACTGCTGGCTCCTCCCCCCCTAGTCCCAATGCTGATACCCTGCCAGTCTATTATACTGCTGGCTCCTCCCTCCCTAGTCCCAATGCTGATACCCTGCCAGTCTATTATACTGCTGGCTCCTCCCCCCCTAGTCCCAATGCTGATACCCTGCCAGTCTATTATACTGCTTGCTCCTCCCCCTAGTCCCAATGCTGATACCCTGCCAGTCTATTATACTGCTGGCTCCTCCCTCCCTAGTCCCAATGCTGATACCCTGCCAGTCTATTATACTGCTGGCTCCTCCCCCCCTAGTCCCAATGCTGATACCCTGCCAGTCTATTATACTGCTGGCTCCTCCCCCCCTAGTCCCAATGCTGATACCCTGCCAGTCTATTATACTGCTGGCTCCTCCCCCCCTAGTCCCAATGCTGATACCCTGCCAGTCTATTATACCTGGCTCCTCCTCCCTAGTCCCAACAGTCCAGTCTATTATATAGTCCCTGATACCCTGCCAGTCTATTATACTGCTGGCTCCTCACTCCCTAGTCCCAATGCTGATACCCTGACCGTCTATTATACTGCTGGCTCCTCCCTCCCTAGTCCCAACACTGATACCCTGCCAGTCTATTATACTGCTGGCTCCTCCCTCCCTAGTCCCAACACTGATACCCTGCCAGTCTATTATACTGCTGGCTCCTCCCTCCCTAGTCCCAACACTGATACCCTGCCAGTCTATTATACTGCTGGCTCCTCCCTCCCTAGTCCCAACACTGATACCCTGCCAGTCTATTATAATGCTGGCTCCTCCCTCCCTAGTCCCAACACTGATACCCTGCCAGTCTATTATACTGCTGGCTCCTCCCTCCCTAGTCCCAACACTGATACCATGCCAGTCTATTATACTGCTGGCTCCTCCCTCCCTAGTCCCAACACTGATACCCTGCCAGTCTATTATACTGCTGGCTCCTCCCTCCCTCTCTCCTACCCACCCCCCTCTCTCCCCCTGTCTCTCCCTCTCCCCTACCCTACCCACCCCCCCTCTCTCCCTCTCTCCTACCCATCCCCCCTCTCTCCACCCTGTCTACCCTCCCTCTCCCCTACCCACCCCTCTCCCCCTCTCTCCCTCTCCCCTACCCACCCCCCCTCTCCCTCTCTCCTACCCACCCCCTCTCTCCCCTGTCTCTCCCTCTCCCCTACCCACCCCCTCACTCCCCCCTGTCTCTCCCTCTCCCTTACCCATCCCCCCCTCTCTCCCTCTCCCTCTCCTACCCACCCCTCCCTCTCCCCTGTCTCTCCCTCCCTCCCCTACCCATCTCCCTCTCTCCCTCTCTCTCTCCCTCTCTCCTACCCACCCCCCTCTCTCCCCTGTCTCTCCCTTTCTCTTCCCCCTCTCACCCTCCAAGGCAGCAGACCAGACTAGATGACTTAGTAAAGATCCTGTGTCCCAGACATTCATCATCTCCCCTCCAGTCTTCTGTTCCTCTCTGAGAGAGAGAGAGAGAGAGAGAGAGAGAGAGAGAGAGAGAGAGAGAGAGAGAGAGAGAGAGAGGGATGAGGGAGATAGAGAGAGACATCCTCTCCCCTCCAGTCTTCTGAGAGAGAGAGGGATGAGGGAGATAGAGAGAGACATCCTCTACGCCTCCAGTCTTCTGTTCCTCTGAGAGAGAGAGAGAGAGAGAGAGAGAGAGAGAGAGAGAGAGAGAGAGAGAGAGAGAGAGAGAGAGAGAGGGATGAGGGAGATAGAGAGAGACATCCTCTCCCCTCCAGTCTTCTGAGAGAGAGAGGGATGAGGGAGATAGAGAGAGACATCCTCTCCCCTCCAGTCTTCTGAGAGAGAGAGGGATGAGGGAGATAGAGAGAGAGAGGGATGAGGGAGATAGAGAGAGACATCCTCTCCCCTCCAGTCTAACAGTCTTCTGTTAGAGGGAGGTGGATGATGTTGGCTTCAGAGGGCAGCGAAACCAGCATCAAACTACAAGACATCCTGTCAGAGGGCAGCGAAACCAGCATCAAACTACAAGACATCCTGTCAGAGGGCAGCGAAACCAGCATCAAACTACAAGACATCCTGTCAGAGGGCAGCGAAACCAGCATCAAACTACAAGACATCCTGTCAGAGGGCAGCGAAACCAGCATCAAACTACAAGACATCCTGTCAGAGGGCAGCGAAACCAGCATCAAACTACAAGACATCCTGTCAGAGGGCAGCGAAACCAGCATCAAACTACAAGACATCCTGTCAGAGGGCAGCGAAACCAGCATCAAACTACAAGACATCCTGTCAGAGGGCAGCGAAACCAGCATCAAACTACAAGACATCCTGTCAGAGGGCAGCGAAACCAGCATCAAACTACAAGACATCCTGTCAGAGGGCAGCAACACCAGCATCAAAGTACAAGACAACCATCTTAATCGTCTCTCTCTCTCTCTCTCCCCCTCTCTCTCTCCTCTCTCTCTCTCTCTCTCTCTCTCTCTCTTCTCTCTCTCTCTCTCTCTCTCTCTCTCTCTCTCTCCCTCTCTCTCTCTCTCTCTCTCTCTCTCTCTCTCTCTCTCTTCTCTCTCCTCTCTTGACACTCTCTCTCTCTCTCTCTCTCTCTCTCTCTCTCTCTCTCTCTCTCTCTCTCTCTCTCTCTCTCTCCAACCACATAGCTCTGTTATGGATGGACACCACTATTTTCATGACACCATGTCAGTCCTGAGAATAATACAGACCACACCTGGTGACCACACGCAACCTCACACACACACAACCACACAAACACACACAGGCCACAGCCTCGCTAACCCAGTCAGAGAGAGGGGTATGAGCGGTGATGTCACAAGAGGATATACACAGGCTGACAGACCAACGGGTCACACATCTTTCTGCTGTGACGGCACACTGCGGAATTTCACCTAACAGATATGTGATTAGTTTCCAAATGATTTGTGGGTCTGTGTAATCTGTGGGAAATATGTGTCTCTAACGGGGTCAGGTATTCTGCCACTCTCTGTTTAGGGTCAGTCACAGTGGTCAGGTACTCTGCCACTCTCTGTTTAGGGTCAGTCACAGTGGTCAGGTACTCTGCCACTCTCTGTTTAGGGTCAGTCACAGTGGTCAGGTATTCTGCCACTCTCTGTTTAGGGTCAGTCACAGTGGTCAGGTATTCTGCCACTCTCTGTTTAGGGTCAGTCACAGTGGTCAGGTATTCTGCCACTCTCTGTTTAGGGTCAGTCACAGTGGTCAGGTACTCTGCCACTCTCTGTTTAGGGTCAGTCACAGTGGTCAGGTACTCTGCCACTCTCTGTTTAGGGTCAGTCACAGTGGTCAGGTATTCTGCCACTCTCTGTTTAGGGTCAGTCACAGTGGTCAGGTATTCTGCCACTCTCTGTTTAGGGTCAGTCACAGTGGTCAGGTATTCTGCCACTCTCTGTTTAGGGTCAGTCACAGTGGTCAGGTATTCTGCCACTCTCTGTTTAGGGTCAGTCACAGTGGTCAGGTACTCTGCCACTCTCTGTTTAGGGTCAGTCACAGTGGTCAGGTATTCTGCCACTCTCTGTTTAGGGTCAGTCACAGTGGTCAGGTATTCTGCCACTCTCTGTTTAGGGTCAGTCACAGTGGTCAGGTATTCTGCCACTCTCTGTTTAGGGTCAGTCACAGTGGTCAGGTATTCTGCCACTCTCTGTTTAGGGTCAGTCACAGTGGTCAGGTATTCTGCCACTCTCTGTTTAGGGTCAGTCACAGTGGTCAGGTATTCTGCCACTCTCTGTTTAGGGTCAGTCACAGTGGTCAGGTATTCTGCCACTCTCTGTTTAGGGTCAGTCACAGTGGTCAGGTATTCTGCCACTCTCTGTTTAGGGTCAGTCACAGTGGTCAGGTACTCTGCCACTCTCTGTTTAGGGTCAGTCACAGTGGTCAGGTATTCTGCCACTCTCTGTTTGGTCAGGTATTCTGGTCAGTCACAGTGGTCAGGTATTCTGCCACTCTCTGTTTAGGGTCAGTCACAGTGGTCAGGTATTCTGCCACTCTCTGTTTAGGGTCAGTCACAGTGGTCAGGTATTCTGCCACTCTCTGTTTAGGGGTCAGTCACAGTGGTCAGGTACTCTGCCACTCTCTGTTTAGGGTCAGTCACAGTGGTCAGGTATTCTGCCACTCTCTGTTTAGGGTCAGTCACAGTGGTCAGGTATTCTGCCACTCTCTGTTTAGGGTCAGTCACAGTGGTCAGGTATTCTGCCACTCTCTGTTTAGGGTCAGTCACAGTGGTCAGGTACTCTGCCACTCTCTGTTTAGGGTCAGTCACAGTGGTCAGGTACTCTGCCACTCTCTGTTTAGGGTCAGTCACAGTGGTCAGGTATTCTGCCACTCTCTGTTTAGGGTCAGTCACAGTGGTCAGGTACTCTGCCACTCTCTGTTTAGGGTCAGTCACAGTGGTCAGGTATTCTGCCACTCTCTGTTTAGGGTCAGTCACAGTGGTCAGGTACTCTGCCACTCTCTGTTTAGGGTCAGTCACAGTGGTCAGGTATTCTGCCACTGTGTACTCTCTGTTTAGGGTCAGTCACAGTGGTCAGGTATTCTGCCACTCTCTGTTTAGGGTCAGTCACAGTGGTCAGGTATTCTGCCACTCTCTGTTTAGGGTCAGTCACAGTGGTCAGGTACTCTGCCACTCTCTGTTTAGGGTCAGTCACAGTGGTCAGGTACTCTGCCACTCTCTGTTTAGGGTCAGTCACAGTGGTCAGGTATTCTGCCACTCTCTGTTTAGGGTCAGTCACAGTGGTCAGGTACTCTGCAGTCACAGTGGTCAGGTCTCTGTTTAGGGTCAGTCACAGTGGTCAGGTATTCTGCCACTGTGTACTCTCTGTTTAGGGTCAGTCACAGTGGTCAGGTATTCTGCCACTCTCTGTTTAGGGTCAGTCACAGTGGTCAGGTATTCTGCCACTCTCTGTTTAGGGTCAGTCACAGTGGTCAGGTATTCTGCCACTCTCTGTTTAGGGTCAGTCACAGTGGTCAGGTACTCTGCCACTCTCTGTTTAGGGTCAGTCACAGTGGTCAGGTATTCTGCCACTGTGTACTCTCTGTTTAGGTTCAGTCACAGTGGTCAGGTATTCTGCCACTGTGTACTCTCTGTTTAGGGTCAGTCACAGTGGTCAGGTACTCTGCCACTCTCTGTTTAGGGTCAGTCACAGTGGTCAGGTACTCTGCCACTCTCTGTTTAGGGTCAGTCACAGTGGTCAGGTATTCTGCCACTCTCTGTTTAGGGTCAGTCACAGTGGTCAGGTACTCTGCCACTCTCTGTTTAGGGTCAGTCACAGTGGTCAGGTATTCTGCCACTGTGTACTCTCTGTTTAGGGTCAGTCACAGTGGTCAGGTATTCTGCCACTCTCTGTTTAGGGTCAGTCACAGTGGTCAGGTATTCTGCCACTCTCTGTTTAGGGTCAGTCACAGTGGTCAGGTATTCTGCCACTCTCTGTTTAGGGTCAGTCACAGTGGTCAGGTACTCTGCCACTCTCTGTTTAGGGTCAGTCACAGTGGTCAGGTATTCTGCCACTGTGTACTCTCTGTTTAGGTTCAGTCACAGTGGTCAGGTATTCTGCCACTCTCTGTTTAGGGTCAGTCACAGTGGTCAGGTACTCTGCCACTCTCTGTTTAGGGTCAGTCACAGTGGTCAGGTACTCTGCCACTCTCTGTTTTAGGGTCAGTCACAGTGGTCAGGTACTCTACCACTCTCTGTTTAGGGTCAGTCACAGTGGTCAGGTATTCTGCCACTCTCTGTTTAGGGTCAGTCACAGTGGTCAGGTACTCTGCCACTCTCTGTTTAGGGTCAGTCACAGTGGTCAGGTATTCTGCCACTGTGTACTCTCTGTTTAGGGTCAGTCACAGTGGTCAGGTATTCTGCCACTCTCTGTTTAGGGTCAGTCACAGTGGTCAGGTACTCTGCCACTCTCTGTTTAGGGTCAGTCACAGTGGTCAGGTATTCTGCCAGAGAGGGGTTAGGAGAGGAGAGGAGAGGGGTTAGGAGAGGAGAGGAGAGGGGTTAGGAGAGGAGAGGAGAGGAGAGGAGAGGGGTTAGGAGAGGAGAGGAGTGGGGTTAGGAGAGGAGAGGAGAGGGGTTAGGAGAGGAGAGGAGAGGAGAGGAGGAGAGGAGAGAGAGGAGAGAGGAGAGGAGAGGCGAGGAGAGGAGAGGGAGGAGGGGGAGGAGAGGGAGGGAGGGGGTTAGGAGAGGAGAGGAGAGGGGTTAGGAGAGAGAGGAGAGGAGAGGGGTTAGGAGAGGAGAGGAGAGGAGAGAGGGAGAGGAGAGGAGGGAGAGGAGAGGGTTAGGAGAGGAGAGGAGAGGAGAGGAGAGGAGGAGAGGAGAGGGGGTTAGGAGAGGAGAGGAGAGGAGAGGAGAGCTCCCTGTCAGCTCCCCTATCAGCTCCCCTGTCAGCTCCCCTATCAGCTCCCCTGTCAGCTCCCCTGTCAGCTCCCCTGTCAGCCCCCCTGTCAGCTCCCCTGTCAGCCCCCTGTAAGCTCCCCTGTCAGCTCCCCTGTCAGCTCCCCTGTCAGCTCCCCTGTCAGCTCCCCTGTCAGCCCCCCTGTCAGCTCAGAGAGAGAGAGAGAGAGAGAGAGAGAGAGAGAGAGAGAGAGAGAGAGAGAGAGAGAGAGAGAGAGAGAGAGAGAGTATTTCTAGTAGAATGGTCTCTATGCCCTAAACCTGTCTCCACTCGCCTTACACCCTTCTGACTGATGATCTACACTACCGACATTCCATATGCTCTGATCAGAGACAGAGAGAGGGTGAAGTGACAGTGGCATTGAGAGAGAGAGAGAGAGAGAGAGAGAGAGAGAGAGAGAGAGAGAGAGAGAGAGAGAGAGAGAGAGAGAGAGAGACGGTGAAGTGACAGTGGCATTGAGAGAGAGAGAGAGAGAGAGAGAGAGAGAGAGAGAGAGAGAGAGAGAGAGAGAGAGAGAGAGAGAGAGAAAAGAGAGAGAGAGAGAGAGAGAGAGAGAGAGAGAGAGAGAGAGAGAGAGAGAGAGAGAGAGACAGAGACAGAGACAGAGAGAGAGAGAGAGACAGAGACAGAGACAGAGACAGAGAGAGAGACAGAGACAGAGACAGAGACAGAGACAGAGACAGAGAGAGAGACAGAGACAGAGACAGCTGGTACCAACCGGTTGCCCTCTTGGTTACAGAGAGCTGGTAGTCCCATCCACCAACTACCAGACATGAAACAGTGAAGAGACTCAGGGACTATGCTAAGTTGGTGTAGAGCAGACCTAACTTACTCTATTAAATTCATCAAAACAGGAACATTTTACATTTGACTAGAAATTCAAAAGGTAATTATCTCAGAGAAACATCTCCTGTCGTTCTGTTATATCCTCCCCCCACTAGAGTCCCCACACTTTAATGAAGACATCTTCTCCATCCCCCACTTGAGTCCCCACACTTTAATGAAGACATCTTCTCCATCCCCCCACTAGAGTCCCCATACTTTAATGAAGACATCTTCTCCATCCCCCCACTAGAGTCCCCATACTTTAATGAAGACATCTTCTCCATCCCCCCACTAGAGTCCCCATACTTTAATGAAGACATCTTCTCCATCCCCCCACTAGAGTCCCCATACTTTAATGAAGACATCTTCTCCATCCCCCCACTAGAGTCCCCATACTTTAATGAAGACATCTCCTCCATCCCCCCACTAGAGTCCCCATACTTTAATGAAGACATCTTCTCCATCCCCCCACTAGAGTCCCCATACTTTAATGAAGACATCTTCTCCATCCCCCCACTAGAGTCCCCATACTTTAATGAAGACATCTTCTCCATCCCCCACTAGAGTCCCCATACTTTAATGAAGACATCTCTCCTCCATCCCCACTAGAGTCCCCATACTTTAATGAAGACATCTTCTCCATCCCCCACTAGAGTCCCCATACTTTAATGAAGACATCTTCTCCATCCCCCACTAGAGTCCCCATACTTTAATGAAGACATCTTCTCCATCCCCCACTAGAGTCCCCATACTTTAATGAAGACATCTCCTCCATCCCCCACTAGAGTCCCCCATACTTTAATGAAGACATCTTCTCCATCCCCCCACTAGAGTCCCCATACTTTAATGAAGACATCTTCTCCATCCCCCCACTAGAGTCCCCATACTTTAATGAAGACATCTTCTCCATCCCCCCACTTGAGTCCCCACACTTTAATGAAGACATCTTCTCCATCCCCCCACTTGAGTCCCCACACTTTAATGAAGACAGTTTCTCCATCCCCCCACTAGAGTCCCCATACTTTAATGAAGACATCTTCTCCATCCCCCCACTAGAGTCCCCATACTTTAATGAAGACATCTCCTCCATCCCCCCACTTGAGTCCCCACACTTTAATGAAGACATCTTCTCCATCCCCCCACTTGAGTCCCCACACTTTGATGAAGACATCTTCTCCATCTCCCTCCTGGAGGGGGAGACTGGGTCCTTATTGAGGAGTGGGTGGAGGGATATATAATATATAACTTTAATGAAGAAATCTTCTCCATCCTGGAGTGGGAGATCAACCATTTCCAGGCCCAGGTCTGTACATAGTCAACGGTAGGCTTCGAGGGGACTCCTACGGTAGGTACACCTATAGCTCATCTCTACAGATCATCTCTTTATCACTGACCTCAACCCAGACCTCAACCCAGAGTCTCTCAGAGTGTTTAGTCAGCACACTGACACCCCTATCAGATCACAGCAAAATCACAGTCTACTTGAACAGAGCAACACTCAATCATGAGGCATCAAAACCAAAGCAACTGAATAGATTTAAGAAATGCTCTAGATGGAAGGAATGTAGTGTAGAAACCAACCAAAAAACTATGAGACAACAACAAATCCAATCCCTTCAAGACAACTTCCTGGGTAAAACGTTCCACTGTAACAGTGAAGGTGTAAACTTGGTAGTAGAAAACCTGAACAGTATATTTGACCTCTCAGCTTCCTTATCAAATCTAAAAATGTCCAGCAGAGAACCAAAGAAAATGAAAAACAACGACAAATGGTTTGATGAAGAATCCAAAAACCTAAGAAACAAATTGAGAAACCATCCAACCAAAAACACAGAGACACAGAAAACCTGAGCCTATGCCTTCACTACGGTGAATCACTAAAACAATACAGAAATACACTACGGAAAAAGAAGGAACAGCATGTCAGAATTCAGCTCAATGTAATTTAAGAATCCATAGAATCCATAGAGCGAGAGCGAGCATAGGAAGCTGGGAGGAGGGAGTGAGAGCGAGAGCGAGAGCGAGAGTGAGAGCGAGAGCGAGCATGGGATGCTGGGAGGACGGAGTGAGAGCGAGAGTGAGAGTGAGAGCAAGAGCGAGCATGGGAAGCTAGGAGGAGGGAGTGAGAGCGAGAGCGAGGGTGAGAGCGAGAGCGAGCATGGGAAGCTGGGAGGAGGGAGTGAGAGCGAGAGCGAGCATGGGAAGCTGGGAGGAGGGAGTGAGAGTGAGAGCAAGCATGGGAAGCTGGGAGGAGGGAGTGAGCGCAAGAGCGAGAGTGAGAACGAGAGCGAGCATAGGAAGCTGGGAGGAGGGAGTGAGAGCGAGAGTGAGAGCGAGAGCGAGCATGGGAAGCTGGGAGGAGAGAGTGAGAGTGAGAGCGAGAGCAAGCATGGGAAGCTAGGAGGAGGGAGTGAGAGCGAGAGCGAGGGCGAGAGCGAGCACAGGAAGCTGGGAGGAGGGAGTGAGAGCGAGAGCGAGAGTGAGAGCGAGAGCAAGCATGGGAAGCTGGGAGGACGGAGTGAGAGCGAGAGTGAGAGCAAGAGCGAGCATGGGAAGCTGGGAGGACGGAGTGAGAGGGAGAGCAAGCATGGGAAGCTAGGAGGAGGCAGTGAGAGTGAGAGCGAGAGCGAGGGCGAGAGCGAGAGCGAGCATAGGAAGCTGGGAGGAGGGAGTGAGAGTGAGAGCGTGCATGGGAAGCTGGGAGGAGGGAGTGAGAGCGAGAGCGAGAGCGAGCATGGGAAGCTGGGAGGAGGGAGTGAGAGTGAGAGCAAGCATGGGAAGCTGGGAGGAGGGAGTGAGAGCGAGAGCGAGAGTGAGAGCGAGAGCGAGCATGGGAAGCTGGGAGGAGGGGGTGAGAGCGAGAGCGAGAGTGAGAGCGAGAGCGAGCATGGGAAGCTGGGAGGAGAGAGTGAGAGTGAGAGCGAGAGCGAGCATGGGAAGCTAGGAGGAGGGAGTGAGAGCGAGGGCGAGAGCGAGCATAGGAAGCTGGGAGGAGGGAGTGAGAGCGAGAGCGAGAGTGAGAGCGAGAGCGAGCATGGGAAGCTGGGAGGACGGAGTGAGAGCGAGAGTGAGAGCGAGAGCGAGAGCGAGCATGGGAAGCTGGGAGGACGCAGTGAGAGGGAGAGCGAGCATGGGAAGCTGGGAGGAGGGAGTGAGAGCGAGAGCGAAAGTGAGAGCGAGAGCGAGCATGGGAAGCTGGGAGGAGGGAGTGAGAGTGAGAGCGAGAGCGAGCATGGGAAGCTAGGAGGAGGCAGTGAGAGCGAGAGCGAGGGCGAGAGCGAGAGTGAGCATAGGAAGCTGGGAGGAGGGAGTGAGAGTGAGAGCGAGCATGGGAAGCTGGGAGGAGGGAGTGAGAGTGAGAGCATGTATGGGAAGCTGGGAGGAGGGAGTGAGAGCGAGAGCGAGCATGGGAAGCTGGGAGGAGGGAGTGAGAGTGAGAGCAAGCATGGGAAGCTGGGAGGAGGGAGTGAGAGCGAGAGCGAGAGTGAGAGCGAGAGCGAGCATGGGAAGCTGGGAGGAGGGGGGTGAGAGCGAGAGCGAGAGTGAGAGCGAGAGCGAGCATGGGAAGCTGGGAGGAGGGAGTGAGAGTGAGAGCGAGAGTGAGAACGAGAGCGAGAGCGAGAGTGAGAATGAGAGCAAGAGTGAGAGCGAGAGCGAGCATGGGAAGCTGGGAGGAGGGAGTGAGAGCGAGAGCGAGAGTGAGAGCGAGAGTGAGAGCGAGAGCGAGCATGGGAAGCTGGGAGGAGGGAGTGAGAGTGAGAGCGAGCATGGGAAGCTGGGAGGAGGGAGTGAGAGCGAGAGCGAGAGCGAGCATGGGAAGCTGGGAGGAGGGAGTGAGGGTTTGAATGGTAGTACAGTACTTTACACTTCTTAATTGGAGTTTGTTCTGCAATGTGTTTTTTCATGGGAATGTTGTGTAGGGGAGGGGAGGGGTGGGGAGGATGGGGGGCAGTCAGGCAGGAGGAAGGGGAGGGGAGGGGTGGGGAGGTTGGGGGGCAGTCACGCAGGAGGAAGGGGAGGGGAGGGTGGGGGCAGTCAGGCAGGAGGAAGGGGAGGGGAGGGGTGGGGAGGGTGGGTGGCAGTCAGGCAGGAGGAAGGGGAGGGGAGGGGATGGGTGGGGAGGGTGGGGGGCAGTCAGGCAGGAGGAAGGCAGCATTTTCTGCTGCTTCCCCCACTCGGATCGGACTGGGTCTGGTTGTCCTCATGTCCTTTTGGGAACGGGACTATATTTTTGTCATTAATTCAACTAACAGCCCTCTGAACTCCCTCAGCCTCTGGTCTCTATAGTTCAGGCCTCTGAACGCCCTCAGCCTCAGGTCTCTATAGTTCAGCCCTCTGAACTCCCTCAGCCTCTGGTCTCCATAGTTCAGCCCTCTGAATGCCCTCAGCCTCTGGTCTCTATAGTTCAGCACTCTGAATGCCCTCAGCCTCTGGACTCTATAGTTCAGCCCTCTGAATGCCCTCAGCCTCTGGTCTCTATAGTTCAGCCCCAGGGGGTCAAGGGGCAAAGTGGAGAGGGGGTCAAGGGGCAAGGTGGAGAGGGGGGTCAAGGGGCAAAGTAGAGAGGGGTGACAAGGGGCAAGGTGGAGAGGGGGGTCAATGGGCAAGGTGGAGAGGGGGGTCAAGGGGCAAAGTGGAGAGGGGGGTCAAGGGGCAAGGTGGAGAGGGGGGTCAAGGGGCAAGGTGGAGAGGGGGGGGAGAGGGTAGGGGTCAAGGGGTAAAGTATCCTACAGATAGTTAGTTCCCTGGTTCCTGCTAAGTCTCCTACAGATAGTTCCCTGGTTCCTGCTAAGTCTCCTACTGATAGTTCCCTGGTTCCTGCTAAGTCTCCTACAGATAGTTCCCTGGTTCCTGTTAAGTCTCCTACAGATAGTTCCCTGGTTCCTGCTAAGTCTCCTACAGATAGTTCCCTGGTTCCTGCTAAGTCTCCTACAGATAGTTCCCTGGTTCCTGCTAAGTCTCCTACAGATAGTTCCCTGGTTCCTGTTAAGTCTCCTACAGATAGTTCCCTGGTTCCTGTTAAGTCTCCTACAGATAGTTCCCTGGTTCCTGCTAAGTCTCCTACAGATAGTTCCCTGGTTCCTGCTAAGTCTCCTACAGATAGTTCCCTGGTTCCTGTTAAGTCTCCTACAGATAGTTCCCTGGTTCCTGTTAAGTATCCTACAGATATTTCCCTGGTTCCTGCTAAGTCTCCTACAGATAGTTCCCTGGTTCCTGCTAAGTCTCCTACAGATAGTTCCCTGTTTCCTGCTAAGTCTCCTACAGATAGTTCCCTGGCCAGAGACCGAAAGCACTCTCAAGGTACAACATATACAGTATATACTAAATAATTCAATTTCAAACATTTGCAACAAAAACAAAATGACAGCATGCTCCAAACAGATACTCGCAGGAAACTAAGAATCACAAAAAGATCTCTCGCAAACAGCCAAGCTGGAGGAAAAATAAAAAATTGGATTGCTTTCCATGTGTGTGTGTGTGTGTGTGTGTGTGTGTGTGTGTGTGTGTGTGTGTGTGTGTGTGTGTGTGTGTGTGTGTGTGTGTGTGTGTGTGTGTGTGTGTGTGTGTGTGTGTGTGTGTGTGTGTGTGTGTGTGTGTGTCTCCATCGAGGGGCTTGAGAAAAGCACACACACACCGTATTTCCATTTGTCATTGATCTGCAGGAGGACAATAAACAGACGTGATACATGATGCATCTGAGGGTACTGCTTCCTCTCCTCTCCTCTCCTCACCCTTCTCCTCTCCTCTCCTCTCCTCTCCTCTCCTCTCCTCTCCTCTCCTCCTCTCCTCTCCCTCTCCTCTCCTCTCCTCTCCTCTCCTCTCCTCTCCTCTCCTCTCCCTCTCCTCTCCCTCTCCCTCTCCTCTCCTCTCCTCTCCTCTCCTCTCCTCCTCTCCTTCTCCTCTCCTCTCCTCTCCTCTCCTCACCCTTCTCCTCTCCTCTCCTCACCCTTCTCCTCTCCTCTCCTCTCCTCTCCTCACCCTTCTCCTCTCCCTCTCCTCTCCTCTCCTCTCCTCTCCTCTCCTCTCCTCTCCTCTCCTCTCCTCTCCTCTCCCCACCCTCCTCTCCTAACCCTTCTCCTCTCCTCTCCTCTCCTCTCCCTCTCCTCTCCTCTCCTCTCCTCTCCTCTCCTCTCCCTCTCCTCTCCCTCACCCTTCTCCTCTCCTCTCCTCTCCTCTCCCCCTCCCCTCCCCTCCCCGCCCCACGTGCTCTCCTCCCCCTCCCCTCACTTATCCCACCCTCCTCTCCTCCCCCTCCCCACCCTCCTCTCCTAACCCTTCTCCTCTCCTCTCCTCTCCTCACCCTTCTCCTCTCCTCTCCTCTCCTCTCCTCTGCTAACCCTTCTCCTCTCCTCTCCTCTCCTAACCCCTCTCCTCTCCTCTCCTAACCCCTCTCCTCTCCTCTCCTCTCCTCTCCTCTCCTCTCCTCTCCTCTCCTCACCCTTCTCCTCTCCTCTCCTCTCCTCTCCTCCCCTCTCCTCTCCTCTCCTCTCCTCTCCTCTCCTCTCCTAACGTGGTCCTTCTGTAGCTCAGTTGGTAGAGCATGGCGCTTGTAACGCCAGGGTAGTGGGTTCGATCCCCGGGACCACCCATACGTAGAATGTATGCACACATGACTGTAAGTCGCTTTGGATAAAAGCGTCTGCTAAATGGCATATATTATTATTATTATATTTAACCCCTCTCCTCTCCTCTCCTCTCCTCTCCTCTCCTCTCCTCTCCTCTCCTCTGTAGTTCCTATCTAGTGAGACTTGAGCAACACAGCCGAGTTAAAACAAACACACACTAAAAAGTTATGGCAAAATTAGTCTCTCGCTGAAATCTGTGCTTACAACCCAAACACACAACAAAGCCACTTCCTTGTATGACAATTTTTGAGGACATTAAAATAAATCCCCCCCCCGATTCAAACACACAGTGCTTTATTTGGTCTGTGTAAATGTTTATCTGTGGGTCCAGCACCCTTAGAAAGACCAGAGCTGGTTTGTCGTCATCCTCACAACACAAACTGTCTGGGTGGTGAGATTTACAGTAACTCCCTGTTGGCCTTTCCAACACGCCCGGTTCTGCAACACACACCACTGGCTCTCAGTCAAATCATTACAAACTCCAACATAACTTCTCTCTATACGTCGTTGGAGTGTGTGTGTGTGTGTGTGTGTGTGTGTGTGTGTGTGTGTGTGTGTGTGTGTGTGTGTGTGTGTGTGTGTGTGTGTGTGTGTGTGTGTGTGTGTGTGTGTGTGTGTGTGTGTGTGTGTGTGTGTGTGTGTGTGTGTGCGTGAGTGTGAGTGTGTGTGTGCATGGGTGTGTGTGTGCGCGTGGGCGTGTGTGCGTGGGCGTGTGTGTGCGCGTGGGCGTGTGTGCGTGGGCGTGTGGGTGTGTGTGTGCGCGTGGGCGTGTGTGCGTGGGTGTGTGTGCGTGCGTGTGTGTTCGTCGTTGGAGGTGAGAGTCAGAATGCCATATGGCGCCAACAGCTAAAGTCTAAAATAATATCACTAACACTACCATTATCACTATCAATAACACTATCACTATCACTGTCACTATCACTGGCACTATCACCAACACTGTCACGAACACTAACACTATCACTAACACTATCACTATCACTATCACTATCGCCAACAACAGCAATAACACTAGCACTATCGCTAACACTAACACTAACACGACACTATCACTATCAATAACACCATCACTATCACTAACACTATCACTATCACTAACACTAAGAGTTAGAGTAACACTATCACTATCACTATCTCTAACACTATCACTATCACTATCACTAACACTATCACTATCTCTAACCCTATCACTATCTCTAACACTATCACTATCACTATCACTATCACTATCTCTAACACTATCACTATCACTAACACTATCACTATCGCTATCACTAACGATATCACTATTACTAACACTAAGAGTTAGAGTATCACTATCACTAACACTAACACTATCACTATCTCTAACACTATCACTATCACTATCTCTAACACTATCACTATCTCTAACACTATCACTATCACTATCACTAACACTATCACTATCGCTATCGCTATCACTAACACTATCACTATCACTATCACTAACACTAGCACTAACACTAATACCATCACTATCCCTATCACTAACACTTTCGCCAACACTATCACTATCACTAACACTATCACTAACACGACACTATCACTATCACTATCCCTATCACTTTTGCCAACACTATCACTATCACCAACACTAACACTATCACTATCACTATCACTATCCCTATCACTAACACTAATACCATCACTATCACTATCACTATCCCTATCACTAACACTTTCGCCAACACTATCACTATCACTAACACTATCACTAACACGACACTATCACTATCACTATCACTAACACTAGCACTAACACTAATACCATCACTATCACTATCACTATCCCTATCACTAACACTTTCGCCAACACTATCACTATCACTAACACTATCACTAACACGACACTATCACTATCACTATCCCTATCACTTTTGCCAACACTAACACTATCACTAACACTACACTAAGAGTTAGACTAACACAAACCCTTATTCTAAACCTAACCCTTATTCTAAACCTAACCCTTATTCTAAACCTAACCCTTATTCTAAACCTAACCCTTATTCTAAACCTAACCCTTATTCTAAACCTAACCCTTATTCTAAACCTAACCCTTATTCTAAACCTAACCCTTATTCTAAACCTAACCCTTATTCTAAACCTAACCCTTATTCTAAACCTAACCCTTATTCTAAACCTAACCCTTATTCTAAACCTAACCCTTATTCTAAACCTAACCCTTATTCTAAACCTAACCCTTATTCTAAACCTAACCCTTATTCTAAACCTAACCCTTATTCTAAACCTAACCCTTATTCTAAACCTAACCCTTACCGTAACATTAGCATGCAGTTGCTTATCAACAGATAGTTTGTTGGTAGTATGACCATCTGTAGGGCATCTATATTGGACTATGCAACCCTATAATGTGCTGTTTTCTACTGAGCTCTACTGAGCTCTACTGTACTCCAATGAGCTCTTCTATACTCTACTGAAGTCTGCCATACTCTACCGAGCTCTACTGTACTCTACTGTACACCAATGAGCTCTTCTATACTCTACTGTAGTCTGCCATACTCTACCGAGCTCTACTGTACTGTACTGTACTCTACTGTGCTCTACTGTACTCTACTGTGCTCTACTGAGCTCTACTGTACTCTACTGTACTCTACTGAGCTCTACTGTACTCTACTGTATTGTACTGTACTCTACCGAGCTCTACTGTACTCTACAGTACTCTACTGTACTGAACTCTACTGTACTCTACTCTACTGAGCTCTACTGTACTCTACTGTACTGTACACTACTGTACTATTGTACTCTACTGTACAGTGCTCTACTGTACTCTACTGTACTGTAATCTACTCTACTGTACTCTAATGTACTGTACTCTACTCCACTGTACTCCACAGTACTCTACTGTACTGTACTCTACTGTACTGTACTCTACCGAGCTCTACTGTACTCTACTGTACTCTACAGTACTCTACAGTACTCTACTGTACTCTACTGTACTGTACTGTACTGTACTGTACTCTGTACTCTACTGAGCTCTACTGTACTCTACTGTACTCTACCGAGCTCTACTGTACTCTACTGTACTCTACTGAGCTCTACTGTACTCTACTGTAGGCTACCAAACTCTACCAAGCTCTACTCTACTGTATTCTACTGTGCTCTACTGCACTCTACTCTACTGTACTGTACTCTACTGAGCTCTACTGTACTCTACCGAGCTCTACTCTACTGTACTCTACTGTACTCTACTGTACTGTACTCTACTGTACTCTACTGTACTGTAATCTACTGAGCTCTACTGTACTCTACCGAGCTCTACTCTACTGTGCTCTACTCTACTGTACTCTACTGAGCTCTACTGTACTCTACTGAGCTCTAGTGTACTCCACTGTAGTCTACCATACTCTACCGAGCTCTACTCTACTGTACTCTACTGTACTCTACTGTATTGTACTCTACTGTACTGTACTGTACTGTACTGTACTGTACTCTACTCTACTGTACTATACTGTACTGTACTGTACTGTACTGTACTGTACTCTACTCTACTCTACTGTACTGTACTCTACTCTACTGTACTCTACTGTACTCTACTGTATTCTACTGTACTGTACTCTACTGTACTCTACTGTACTGTACTCTACTGTATTGTACTCTACTCTACTCTACTGTACTCTACTGCACTCTACTGTACTGTACTCTACTGTACTGTACTCTACTGTATTGTACTCTACTCTACTCTACTGTACTCTATTGTACTCTACTCTACTCTACTGTTCAGTTTGAAATGTTCAGTGTGAAATGTTCAGTGTGAAATGTTCAGTGTGAAATGTTTAGTGTGAAATGTTTAGTGTGAAATGTTCAGTGTGAAATGTTCAGTGTAAAATGTTTAGTGTGAAATGTTCAGTGTAAAATGTTTAGTGTGAAATGTTTAGTGTGAAATGTTCAGTGTAAAATGTTCAGTGTAAAATGTTTAGTGTGAAATGTTCAGTGTAAAATGTTTAGTGTGAAATGTTCAGTGTAAAATGTTTAGTGTGAAATGTTCAGTGTAAAATGTTTAGTGTGAAATGTTCAGTGTAAAATGTTTAGTGTGAAATGTTCAGTGTGAAATGTTCAGTGTGAAATGTTCAGTGTGAAATGTGTTAAAAGTACTCCTTGTACATAGAGTTGTTTGTTAAACTTTGAAATCAATGGTTTTTGTTTGGCATTTATTCCGTTGCCGTGAAATTGATCACTGACTGTATCTGTCAACAAGGAGTCTGCTGTATTTGTTTTCTAAATATCCTATCATATTAGTCCTGTCTGGTTGTATTTTAAATATCGTATTACTTTAAAGTAAGGTGGTTGTATTTTAAATATCGTATTAGTTTAAAGTAAGATTGTTGAATTTTAAATATTCTTTTAGTCTAAAATAAGGTGGTTGTATTTTAATGGTAGATCAACTGACACAAACAAAACCACACTCTACTAAACCAAACCAAACCAAACCACACCAAACAAAGCTAAACCAAACTAAACCAAACCAGTTAATTCTACTTCCCCTATTCCTGTTGACTGTGTCTGTCTTGATAAACAGTGGGTTCACGTTTCAATGGGTTGAATCTCTCCCTCCCGCAGCAGAGTGGAGGGGGCCACATCTCCTCTTTTTAGCCCTGGCCTAAAATGGCACCCACAACCACAGCCCCAGCCCCAGCATAGTCAAAGCCCAGCTACAGGCAGGCCCAGGCCAGGGATGGAAGCAACAAGAGTTGCAGCGGTAGCCCACACCACACCACGTCCCTCCCTCCCTCAGTCACACTCAGCAGCACAGAGCAGCCCTTCACAAGTGAGTGGCCTGTTCTGTTTGTCAGCCCGAGGGGAGTTGCCAGCCACTAGTTCTGCCTTAATATAGTCTTGCTGTATTCTCTCTCTCTCCTCCACGCAGGAAAAAGCCACACATTGGGGCACAGAGAGAAACCAAGAGAGAAACCAGAGAAACCAGAAGAGAAATCAGATAGAAACCAGATAGAAACCAGATAGAAACCAGAGAGAAACCAGAGAAAAACCCTGAGAAACCAGATAGAAATCAGAGAGAAACCAGAGAGAAACCAGATAGAAACCCTGAGAAACCAGATAGAAACCAGAAACCAGAGAGAAACCAGATAGAAACCAGAGAGAAACCAGACAGAAACCAGAGAGAAACCAGATAGAAACCCTGAGAAACCAGATAGAAACCAGAAACCAGAGAGAAACCAGAGAGAAACCAGATAGAAACCAGAGAGAAACCAGAGAGAAACCAGGTAGAAACCAGAGAGAAAGCAGATAGAAACCAGATAGACACCAGAGAGAAACCAGATATAAACCAGATAAAAACCAGAGAGAAACCAGATAGAAACCCTGAGAAACCAGATAGAAACCAGAAACCAGAGAGAAACCAGATAGAAACCAGAGAGAAACCAGACAGAAACCAGAGAGAAACCAGATAGAAACCCTGAGAAACCAGATAGAAACCAGAAACCAGAGAGAAACCAGAGAGAAACCAGATAGAAACCAGAGAGAAACCAGAGAGAAACCAGGTAGAAACCAGAGAGAAAGCAGATAGAAACCAGATAGAAACCAGAGAAACCAGAGAAACCAGATCGTAACCAGAGAAACCAGAGAGGAAACAAGAGAGAAACCAGAGAGAAACCAGATATAAACCAGAGAAACCAGAGAAACCAGAGAGAAACCAGCTGGAAACCAGAGAGAAACCAGCTGGAAACCAGAGAAACCAGAGAGAAACCAGAGAAACCAGAGAGAAACCAGATAGAAACCAGATAGAAACCAGAGAAACCAGATAGAAACCAGAAAGAAACCAGAGAGAAACCAGATAGACACCAGAGAGAAACCAGATATAAACCAGATAAAAACCAGAGAGAAACAAGATAGAAACCCTGAGAAACCAGATAGAAACCAGAAACCAGATAGAAACTTGAGAGAAACCAGAGAGAAACCAGATAGAAACCAGAGAAACCAGCTGGAAACCAGAGAAACCAGATAGAATCCAGAGAAACCAGATAGAAACCAGACACAAATCAGATAAACCAAATAGAAACCAGAGAGAAACCAGATAGAAACCAGATAGAAACCAGAGAAACCAGAGAAACCAGAGAGAACCCAGAGAGAAACTAGAGAGAACCCCAGAGAGAAACCAGATAGAAACCAGAAAGAAACCAGATAGAAACCAGAGAGAAACCAGAGAGAAACCAGAGAAACCAGATAGAAACCAGAGACAGACCAGAGAGAAACCAAAGAGAAACCAGAGAAACCAGATAGAAACCAGAGAGAAACCAGATAGAAACCAGATAGAAACCAGATAGAAACCAGATAGAAACCAGAGAGAAACCAGATAGAAACCAGAGAGAAACCAGATAGAAACCAGATAGAAACCAGATAGAAACCAGATAAAAACCAGATAGAAACCAGATAGAAACCCATGTCAGATGTGACTTATTTGCTCAACACAGTAAAGAGAAAGCTATGAGAGCTGTGTTAACTCTGTGGACTTGGGTCCGGCTCCCACTAACGTAACAACACACTCAATCAGTCCAGAGAATTTAAGGGGGTCACCTTCAGGAAGAGAAAAATAAATTAATCTTGCAAACAGGAAGGAAAGCTGAGGATGCAAAAATACCCTCCTAAATTCTGGAAGACTCTGGAACACTGCTATTTCCGTGGGAGCAGAGAGAGCGAGAGAGCAAAAGAAAGAAAGAAAGAAAGAAAGAAAGAAAGAAAGAAAGAAAGAAAGAAAGAAAGAAAGAAAGAAAGAAGAGAGAGAGAGAGACAGAGAGCGAGACAGAGAGAGAGAGAGCGAAGAAAGAAAGAAAGAAAGAAAGAAAGAAAGAAAGAAAGAAAGAAAGAGAGAGAGAGAGAGAGAAAGAAAGAGAAAGAGAGACAGAGAGAGAGACAGAGAGAGAGAGAGACAGAGAGAGACAGAGAGAGAGACAGAGAGAGAGTGAAAGAAACAAAGAAAGGAAGAGAGAGAGAGAGAAAGACAGAGAAAGAGAAAGAGAGACAGAGAGAGAGACAGAGAGAGAGAGAGACAGAGAGAGAGAGAGAGAGAGAGAGAGAGACAGAGAGAGACAGAGAGAGTGAAAGAAACAAAGAAAGAAATAAAGAGAAAGAGAGAGAGAGAGAGAGAGAGAGAGAGAGAGAAAGAAAGAAAGAGGAAGAGAGACAGAGAGAGAGACAGAGAGAGAGAGACAGAGACAGAGACAGAGACAGACAGGAGATCTATCTCTATCTATAGAGGTTACCAGACTACTACAGAGGACCCTAGAGGTTACCAAACTACTACAGGGGTCATCAGGCACAGAGGACCCTATAGGTTACCAGACCACTACAGAGGACCCTAGAGGTTACCAGACTACTACAGGGGTCATCCGACACAGATCAGGGACATTATGGGATTTGTTTTTGTTTTTGGCAGGAAGGACTACAGTACTTTATAATGTCGTGTTGTAATGTACTGGGTAATGTTAACTCTGTTTGTCCACTAATGTGGTTCAGAGCAATCAGCCTAAGTACTCTCATAAACTTCAGCAGAACAAGCCAAAAATCACACATTTAAATCTGTCTGCCATATCAGTATTATTCAGTATTACGGCCATTCAATAGCGCTATATATTTACACCGTAAACATCTATTTGTTAGTTCTGGTTGCTTGTTGTAAAGCGTCTTTGTGTTTTAAAACAGCCGTATTATCGTTATTTAAATAGATGAAACTAGGAATAACTAACAGTTAAAGCTGGAACTAAACCACCGTTGGGTCCTCAAAGGGGAAGTGTGTGTTTTTCCCTGATATCTACTACAGCTGTGTTTGGAACAGCAGTGCAGCCAGGATGCCCCACCACACCCACGGGCTGAAACTACAGCCATGATGCCCCACCACACCCACGGGCTGAAACTACAGCCATGATGCCCCACCACACCCACGGGCTGAAACTACAGCCAGGATGCCCCACCACACCCACGGGCTGAAACTACAGCCATGATGCCCCACCACACCCACGGGCTGAAACTACAGCCATGATTCCCACGCACGGGCTGAAACTACAGCCATGATGCCCCACCACACCCACCACACCCACGGGCTGAAACTACAGCCATGATGCCCCACCACACCCACGGGCTGAATCTACAGCCATGATGCCCCACCACACCCACCACACCCACGGGCTGAAACTACAGCCATGATGCCCCCCCACACCCACACCCACGGGCTGAAACTACAGCCATGATGCCCCACCACACCCACGGGCTGAAACTACAGCCATGATGCCCCACCACACCCACGGGCTGAAACTACAGCCATGATGCCCCACCACACCCACCACACCCACGGGCTGAAACTACAGCCATGATGCCCCACCACACCCACCACACCCACGGGCTGAAACTACAGCCATGATGACCCCACCACACCCACCACACCCACCACACCCACGGGCTGAAACTACAGCCATGATGCCCCACCACACCCACCACACCCACCACACCCACGGGCTGAAACTACAGTCATGATGCCCCACCACACCCACCACACCCACCACACCCACGGGCTGAAACTACAGTCATGATGCCCCACCACACCCACCACACCCACCACACCCACGGGCTGAAACTACAGCCATGATGCCCCACCACACCCACCACACCCACCACACCCACGGGCTGAAACTACAGCCATGATGCCCCACCACACCCACCACACCCACGGGCTGAAACTACAGCCATGACGCCCCACCCACGGGCTGAAACTACAGCCATGATGCCCCACCACACCCACGGGCTGAAACTACAGCCATGATGCCCCCTCACACCCACGGGCTGAAACTACAGCCATGATGTCCCACCCATGGGCTGAAACTACAGCCATGATGCCCCACCCACGGGCTGAAACTACAGCCATGATGCCCCACCACACCCACGGGCTGAAACTACAGCCATGATGCCCCCTCACACCCACGGGCTGAAACTACAGCCATGATGTCCCACCCATGGGCTGAAACTACAGCCATGATGCCCCACCCACGGGCTGAAACTACAGCCATGATGCCCCCTCACACCCACGGGCTGAAACTACAGCCATGATGCCCCACCACACCCACGGGCTGAAACTACAGCCAGGATGTCCCACCCACGGGCTGAAACTACAGCCATGATGTCCCACCACACCCACGGGCTGAAACTACAGCCAGGATGTCCCACCACACCCACGGGCTGAAACTACAGCCATGATGTCCCACCACACCCACGGGCTGAAGCTACAGCCATGATTACCCACCCACGGGCTGAAACTAAAGACATGATGTCCCACCACACCCACGGGCTGAAACTACAGACATGATCCCCCACCCACGGGCTGAAACTACAGACATGATGTCCCACCACACCCACGGGCTGAAACTACAGACATGATCCCCCACCCACGGGCTGAAGCTACAGCCATGATTACCCACCCACGGGCTGAAACTACAGCCATGATGTCCCACCACACCCACGGGCTGAAACTGCAGCCATGATTTCCGACCCACGGGCTGAAACTACAGCCATGATGCCCCACCCACGGGCTGAAGCTACAGCCATGATTACCCACCCACGGGCTGAAACTACAGCCATGATGTCCCACCCACGGGCTGAAACTACAGCCATGATGCCCCACCACACCCACGGGCTGAAGCTACAGCCATGATTACCCACCCACGGGCTGAAGCTACAGCCATGATGCCCCACCCACGGCCTGAAACTACAGCCATGATTCCCCACCCACGGGCTGAAGCTACAGCCATGATGTCCCACCACACCCACGGGCTGAAGCTACAGCTATGATGCCCCACCACACCCACGGGCTGAAACTACAGCCATGATGCCCCACCCACGGGCTGAAACTACAGCCATGATGCCCCACCACACCCACGGGCTGAAACTACAGCCATGATTCCCCACCCACGGGCTGAAACTACAGCCATGATTCCCCACCCACGGGCTGAAGCTACAGCCATGATGTCCCACCCACGGGCTGAAACTACAGCCAGGATGCCCCACCCACGGGCTGAAACTACAGCCAGGATGCCCCACCACACCCACGGGCTGAAACTACAGCCATGATGCCCCACCACACCCACGGGCTGAAACTACAGCCATGATTCCCACGCACGGGCTGAAACTACAGCCATGATGCCCCACCACACCCACCACACCCACGGGCTGAAACTACAGCCATGATGCCCCACCACACCCACGGGCTGAATCTACAGCCATGATGCCCCACCACACCCACCACACCCACGGGCTGAAACTACAGCCATGATGCCCCACCACACCCACCACACCCACGGGCTGAAACTACAGCCATGATGCCCCACCACACCCACGGGCTGAAACTACAGCCATGATGCCCCACCACACCCACGGGCTGAAACTACAGCCATGATGCCCCACCACACCCACGGGCTGAAACTACAGCCATGATGCCCCACCACACCCACCACACCCACGGGCTGAAACCAGCCATGATGCCCCACCACACCCACCACACCCACACCCACGGGCTGAAACTACAGCCATGATGCCCCACCACACCCACCACACCCACCACACCCACGGGCTGAAACTACAGTCATGATGCCCCACCACACCCACCACACCCACCACACCCACGGGCTGAAACTACAGTCATGATGCCCCACCACACCCACCACACCCACCACACCCACGGGCTGAAACTACAGCCATGATGCACCACACCCACCACACCCACCACACCCACGGGCTGAAACTACAGCCATGATGCCCCACCACCCACCACACCCACGGGCTGAAACTACAGCCATGACGCCCCACCCACGGGCTGAAACTACAGCCATGATGCCCCACCACACCCACGGGCTGAAACTACAGCCATGATGCCCCCTCACACCCACGGGCTGAAACTACAGCCATGATGCCCACCCATGGGCTGAAACTACAGCCATGATGCCCCACCCACGGGCTGAAACTACAGCCATGATGCCCCACCACACCCACGGGCTGAAACTACAGCCATGATGCCCCCTCACACCCACGGGCTGAAACTACAGCCATGATGTCCCACCCATGGGCTGAAACTACAGCCATGATGCCCCACCCACGGGCTGAAACTACAGCCATGATGCCCCCTCCACCCACGGGCTGAAACTACAGCCATGATGCCCCACCACACCCACGGGCTGAAACCAGCCAGGATGTCCCACCCACGGGCTGAAACTACAGCCATGATGTCCCACCCACCCACGGGCTGAAACTACAGCCAGGATGTCCCACCACACCCACGGGCTGAAACTACAGCCATGATGTCCCACCACACCCACGGGCTGAAGCTACAGCCATGATTACCCACCCACGGGCTGAAACTAAAGACATGATGTCCCACCACACCCACGGGCTGAAACTACAGACATGCCACGGGCTGAAACTACAGACATGATGTCCCACCACACCCACGGGCTGAAACTACAGACATGATCCCCCACCCACGGGCTGAAGCTACAGCCATGATTACCCACCCACGGGCTGAAACTACAGCCATGATGTCCCACCACACCCACGGGCTGAAACTGCAGCCATGATTTGACCCACGGGCTGAAACTACAGCCATGATGCCCCACCCACGGGCTGAAGCTACAGCCATGATTACCCACCCACGGGCTGAAACTACAGCCATGATGTCCCACCCACGGGCTGAAACTACAGCCATGATGCCCCACCACACCCACGGGCTGAAGCTACAGCCATGATTACCCACCCACGGGCTGAAGCTACAGCCATGATGCCCCACCCACGGCCTGAAACTACAGCCATGATTCCCCACCCACGGGCTGAAGCTACAGCCATGATGTCCCACCACACCCACGGGCTGAAGCTACAGCTATGATGCCCCACCACACCCACGGGCTGAAACTACAGCCATGATGCCCCACCCACGGGCTGAAACTACAGCCATGATGCCCCACCACACCCACGGGCTGAAACTACAGCCATGATTCCCCACCCACGGGCTGAAACTACAGCCATGATTCCCCACCCACGGGCTGAAGCTACAGCCATGATGTCCCACCCACGGGCTGAAACTACAGCCAGGATGCCCCACCACACCCACGGGCTGAAACTACAGCCATGATGCCCCACCCACGGGCTGAAGCTACAGCCATGATGTCCCACCCAGGGGCTGAAGCTGCAGCCATGATGCCCCACCACACCCACGGGCTGAAACTACAGCCATGATGTCCCACCACACCCACGGGCTGAAACTACAGCCATGATGTCCCACCACACCCACGGGCTGAAGCTACAGCCATGATGTCCCACCCACGGGCTGAAACTACAGCCATGATGTCCCACCACACCCACGGGCTGAAACTACAGCCATGATGCCCCACCCACGGGCTGAAGCTACAGCCATGATGTCCCACCCACGGGCTGAAACTACAGCCAGGATGCCCCACCACACCCACGGGCTGAAACTACAGCCATGATGCCCCACCCACGGGCTGAAGCTGCAGCCATGATGCCCCACCCACGGGCTGAAACTACAGCCATGATGTCCCACCACACCCACGGGCTGAAACTACAGCCATGATGCCCCACCCACGGGCTGAAACTACAGCCATGATTCCCCACCCACGGGCTGAAACTACAGCCATGATGTCCCACCACACCCACGGGCTGAAACTACAGCCATGATGCCCCACCCACGGGCTGAAACTACAGCCATGATGCCCCACCACACCCACGGGCTGAAACTACAGCCATGATTCCCCACCCACGGGCTGAAACTACAGCCATGATTCCCCACCCACGGGCTGAAGCTACAGCCATGATGTCCCACCCACGGGCTGAAACTACAGCCAGGATGCCCCACCACACCCACGGGCTGAAACTACAGCCATGATGCCCCACCCACGGGCTGAAGCTACAGCCATGATGTCCCACCCAGGGGCTGAAGCTGCAGCCATGATGCCCCACCACACCCACGGGCTGAAACTACAGCCATGATGTCCCACCACACCCACGGGCTGAAACTACAGCCATGATGCCCCACCCACGGGCTGAAGCTACAGCCATGATGTCCCACCCACGGGCTGAAACTACAGCCATGATGTCCCACCACACCCACGGGCTGAAACTACAGCCATGATGCCCCACCCACGGGCTGAAGCTACAGCCATGATGTCCCACCCACGGGCTGAAACTACAGCCAGGATGCCCCACCACACCCACGGGCTGAAACTACAGCCATGATGCCCCACCCACGGGCTGAAGCTGCAGCCATGATGCCCCACCCACGGGCTGAAACTACAGCCATGATGTCCCACCACACCCACGGGCTGAAACTACAGCCATGATGCCCCACCCACGGGCTGAAACTACAGCCATGATGCCCCACCCACGGGCTGAAACTACAGCCATGATGTCCCACCACACCCACGGGCTGAAACTACAGCCATGATGTCCCACCCACGGGCTGAAACTACAGCCATGATGCCCCACCCACGGGCTGAAACTACAGCCATGATGCCCCACCACACCCACGGGCTGAAACTACAGCCATGATATCCCACCCACGGGCTGAAACTACAGCCATGATGCCCCACCCACGGGCTGAAACTACAGCCATGATGCCCCACCCACGGGCTGAAACTACAGCCATGATGTCCCACCACACCCACGGGCTGAAACTACAGCCATGATGCCCCACCCACGGGCTGAAACTACAGCCATGATGCCCCACCACACCCACGGGCTGAAACTACAGCCATGATGCCCCACCCACGGGCTGAAACTACAGCCATGATGCCCCACCACACCCACGGGCTGAAACTACAGTCATGATTCCCCACCCACGGGCTGAAACTACAGCCATGATTCCCCACCCACGGGCTGAAACTACAGACATGATGCCCCACCACACCCACGGGCTGAAACTACAGCCATGATGCCCCACCCACGGGCTGAAACTACAAACATGATGTCCCACCCACGGGCTGAAACTACAGCCATGATGCCCCACCCACGGGCTGAAGCTACAGACATGATGTCCCACCCACGGGCTGAAACTACAGCCATGATGTCCCACCACACCCACGGGCTGAAACTACAGCCATGATGCCCCACCCACGGGCTGAAGCTACAGCCATGATGTCCCACCCACGGGCTGAAACTACAGCCAGGATGCCCCACCACACCCACGGGCTGAAACTACAGCCATGATGCCCCACCCACGGGCTGAAGCTGCAGCCATGATGCCCCACCCACGGGCTGAAACTACAGCCATGATGTCCCACCACACCCACGGGCTGAAACTACAGCCATGATGCCCCACCCACGGGCTGAAACTACAGCCATGATGCCCCACCCATGGGCTGAAACTACAGCCATGATGTCCCACCACACCCACGGGCTGAAACTACAGCCATGATGTCCCACCCACGGGCTGAAACTACAGCCATGATGCCCCACCCACGGGCTGAAACTACAGCCATGATGCCCCACCACACCCACGGGCTGAAACTACAGCCATGATATCCCACCCACGGGCTGAAACTACAGCCATGATGCCCCACCCACGGGCTGAAACTACAGCCATGATGCCCCACCCACGGGCTGAAACTACAGCCATGATGCCCCACCACACCCACGGGCTGAAACTACAGCCATGATGTCCCACCCACGGGCTGAAACTACAGCCATGATGCCCCACCACACCCACGGGCTGAAACTACAGCCATGATGTCCCACCACACCCACGGGCTGAAACTACAGCCATGATGCCCCACCACACCCACGGGCTGAAACTACAGCCAGGATGCCCCACCACACCCACCACACCCACGGGCTGAAACTACAGCCATGATGCCCCACCACACCCACGGGCTGAAACTACAGCCATGATGCCCCACCACACCCACGGGCTGAAACTACAGTCATGATGCCCCACCCACGGGCTGAAACTACAGCCATGATTCCCCACCCACGGGCTGAAACTACAGACATGATGCCCCACCACACCCACGGGCTGAAACTACAGCCATGATGCCCCACCCACAGGCTGAAACTACAAACATGATGTCCCACCCACGGGCTGAAACTACAGACATGATGTCCCACCCACGGGCTGAAACTACAGCCATGATGTCCCACCCACGGGCTGAAACTACAGACATGATGTCCCACCCACGGGCTGAAACTACAGCCATGATGTCCCACCCACGGGCTGAAACTACAGACATGATGTCCCACCCACGGGCTGAAACTACAGACATGATGCCCCACCCACGGGCTGAAACTACAGACATGATGTCCCACCCACGGGCTGAAACTACAGCCATGATGTCCCACCCACGGGCTGAAACTACAGTCATGATGCCCCACCCACGGGCTGAAACTACAGCCATGATGTCCCACCCACGGGCTGAAACTACAGCCAGGATGCCCCACCCACGGGCTGAAACTACAGACATGATGTCCCACCCACGGGCTGAAACTACAGCCAGGATGCCCCACCCACGGGCTGAAACTACAGACATGATGTCCACCCACGGGCTGAAACTACAGACATGATGTCCCACCCACGGGCTGAAACTACAGCCATGATGTCCCCACCACACCCACCACACCCACCACACCCACGGGCTGAAACTACAGCCATGATGCCCCACCACACCCACGGGCTGAAACTACAGCCATGATGCCCCACCACACCCACGGGCTGAAACTACAGTCATGATGCCCCACCCACGGGCTGAAACTACAGCCATGATTCCCCACCCACGGGCTGAAACTACAGACATGATGTCCCACCCACGGGCTGAAACTACAAACATGATGCCCCACCCACGGGCTGAAACTACAAACATGATGTCCCACCCACGGGCTGAAACTACAGACATGATGTCCCACCCACGGGCTGAAACTACAGCCATGATGTCCCACCCACGGGCTGAAACTACAGACATGATGTCCCACCCACGGGCTGAAACTACAGCCATGATGTCCCACCCACGGGCTGAAACTACAGACATGATGTCCCACCCACGGGCTGAAACTACAGCCATGATGTCCCACCCACGGGCTGAAACTACAGCCATGATGTCCCACCCACGGGCTGAAACTACAGCCATGATGTCCCACCCACGGGCTGAAACACAGCCATGATGTCCCACGGGCTGAAACTACAGCCATGATGTCCCACCCACGGGCTGAAACTACAGACATGATGCCCCACCCACGGGCTGAAACTACAGCCATGATGCCCCACCCACGGGCTGAAACTACAGCCATGATGTCCCACCCACGGGCTGAAACTACAGCCAGGATGCCCCACCCACGGGCTGAAACTACAGCCATGATGTCCCACCCACGGGCTGAAACTACAGCCATGATGTCCCACCCACGGGCTGAAACTACAGCCATGATGTCCCACCCACGGGCTGAAACTACAGCCATGATGTCCCACCACGGGCTGAAACTACAGCCATGATGTCCCACCCACGGGCTGAAACTACAGCCATGATGTCCCACCCACGGGCTGAAACTACAGACATGATGCCCCACCCACGGGCTGAAACTACAGCCATGATGCCCCACCCACGGGCTGAAACTACAGCCATGATGTCCCACCCACGGGCTGAAACTACAGCCAGGATGCCCCCACCCACGGGCTGAAACTACAGCCATGATGTCCCACCCACGGGCTGAAACTACAGCCATGATGTCCCACCCACGGGCTGAAACTACAGCCATGATGCCCCACCCACGGGCTGAAACTACAGCCATGATGCCCCACCCACGGGCTGAAACTACAGCCATGATGTCCCACCCACGGGCTGAAACTACAGACATGATGTCCCACCCACGGGCTGAAACTACAGCCATGATGTCCCACCCACGGGCTGAAACTACAGCCAGGATGCCCCCTCACACCATGCATGTATACACGTATGCTTGCGTACACACACACACACACACACACACACACACACACACACACACACACACACACACACACACACACACCAAGGTTTCCGTTCAGGACATTTGGAGACGGACAAGTGACTGGGGAAAAATTTAATTGATCAGACATTTGCGAAATGTTCCCGGTCATCTAAATGCATTGGGCGCCAAACCAATTAGGGCCCAAGCAGCCAGCACCTTGAATAAACCACGGATAATGACCAAATTACCCACGTTTAAATGTCCTTAAAAACAGCCCATAACTAATGACTAAAACATGCATGATGTTCAGCATATGCACAGCTACAGTTGAAGTCAGGAAGTTTACATTTACTTTCGCCAAATACATTTAAACTCATTTTTTCACAATTCCTGACATTTAATCAGAGTAAGAATTCCCTGTCTCAGGTCAGTTAGGATCACCACTTTATTTTAAGAATGTGAAATGTCAGAATAATAGTAGAGAGAATGATTTATTTCAGCTTTCTTCTTCCTTTCATCACATTCCCAGTGAGTCAGTAGTTTACATACACTCAATTAGTATTTGGTAGCATTGCCTTCAAATTGTTTAACTTGGGTCAAACTTTTCGGGTTGCCGTCCACAAGCTTCCCACAATAAGTGAATTTTGGCCCATTCCTCCTGACAGAGCTGGTGTAACTGAGTCATGTTTGTAGGCCTCCTGACAGAGCTGGTGTAACTGAGTCATGTTTGTAGGCCTCCTGACAGAGCTGGTGTAACTGAGTCAGGTTTGTAGGCCTCCTGACAGAGCTGGTGTAACTGAGTCAGGTTTGTAGGCCTCCTGACAGAGCTGGTGTAACTGAGTCAGGTTTGTAGGCCTCCTGACAGAGCTGGTGTAACTGAGTCATGTTTGTAGGCCTCCTGACAGAGCTGGTGTAACTGAGTCAGGTTTGTAGGCCTCCTGACAGAGCTGGTGTAACTGAGTCAGGTTTGTAGGCCTCCTGACAGAGCTGGTGTAACTGAGTCAGGTTTGTAGGCCTCCTGACAGAGCTGGTGTAACTGAGTCATGTTTGTAGGCCTCCTGACAGAGCTGGTGTAACTGAGTCATGTTTGTAGGCCTCCTGACAGAGCTGGTGTAACTGAGTCAGGTTTGTAGGCCTCCTGACAGAGCTGGTGTAACTGAGTCAGGTTTGTAGGCCTCCTGACAGAGCTGGTGTAACTGAGTCAGGTTTGTAGGCTCCTGACAGAGCTGGTGTAACTGAGTCAGGTTTGTAGGCCTCCTGACAGAGCTGGTGTAACTGAGTCATGTTTGTAGGCCTCCTGACAGAGCTGGTGTAACTGAGTCAGGTTTGTAGGCCTCCTGACAGAGCTGGTGTAACTGAGTCAGGTTTGTAGGCTTCCTGACAGAGCTGGTGTAACTGAGTCAGGTTTGTAGGCCTCCTGACAGAGCTGGTGTAACTGAGTCATGTTTGTAGGCCTCCTGACAGAGCTGGTGTAACTGAGTCATGTTTGTAGGCCTCCTGACAGAGCTGGTGTAACTGAGTCAGGTTTGTAGGCCTCCTGACAGAGCTGGTGTAACTGAGTCAGGTTTGTAGGCCTCCTGACAGAGCTGGTGTAACTGAGTCAGGTTTGTAGGCCTCCTGACAGAGCTGGTGTAACTGAGTCAGGTTTGTAGGCCTCCTGACAGAGCTGGTGTAACTGAGTCAGGTTTGTAGGCCTCCTGACAGAGCTGGTGTAACTGAGTCAGGTTTGTAGGCCTCCTGACAGAGCTGGTGTAACTGAGTCAGGTTTGTAGGCCTCCTGACAGAGCTGGTGTAACTGAGTCAGGTTTGTAGGCCTCCTGACAGAGCTGGTGTAACTGAGTCAGGTTTGTAGGCCTCCTGACAGAGCTGGTGTAACTGAGTCAGGTTTGTAGGCCTCCTGACAGAGCTGGTGTAACTGAGTCATGTTTGTAGGCCTCCTGACAGAGCTGGTGTAACTGAGTCAGGTTTGTAGGCCTCCTGACAGAGCTGGTGTAACTGAGTCAGGTTTGTAGGCCTCCTGACAGAGCTGGTGTAACTGAGTCAGGTTTGTAGGCCTCCTGACAGAGCTGGTGTAACTGAGTCAGGTTTGTAGGCCTCCTGACAGAGCTGGTGTAACTGAGTCAGGTTTGTAGGCCTCTTTGCTCGAACAGGCTTTTTCAGTTCTGCCCACACATTTTATACGGGATTGAAGTGCACCAGTCCCTCCTGCAGCAAACCACCCCCACAACACCAACTAAAGATAATACCCACTGCTTGTATTAATCTAACAGGACATTTCATGTCCCAAAATAATTCCTATTGAGCTCAAAATGTAGAATTGAATTAACATTTAATGTCCCAGTGGTAGCCTACCGCCCATTAATGCATTTCACACTCTGTAACTTGATTTTAAAAAATGTTATACAATAAGACTTTTCAGCAGGCCCCATCAGCATGCCAGAGCAGCAGGCCCCATCAGCAGGCCCCATCAGCAGGCCCCATCAGCAGGCCCCATCAGCAGGCCCCATCAGCATGCCAGAGCAGCAGGCCCCATCAGCATGCCAGAGCAGCAGGCCCCATCAGCAGGCCAGAGCAGCAGGCCCCATCAGCATGCCAGAGCAGCAGGCCCCATCAGCATGCCAGAGCAGCAGGCCCCATCAGCATGCCAGAGCAGCAGGCCCCATCAGCAGGCCCCATCAGCAGGCCCCATCAGCAGTCCCCATCAGCATGCCAGAGCAGCAGGCCCCATCAGCATGCCAGAGCAGCAGGCCCCATCAGCAGGCCCCATCAGCATGCCAGAGCAGCAGGCCCCATCAGCAGGCCCCATCAGCATGCCCCATCAGCAGGCCCCATCAGCAGGCCCCATCAGCAGGCCCCATCAGCAGGCCCCATCAGCAGGCCAGAGCAGCAGGCCCCATCAGCATGCCAGAGCAGCAGGCCCCATCAGCAGGCCAGAGCAGCAGGCCCCATCAGCATGCCAGAGCAGCAGGCCCCATCAGCAGGCCAGAGCAGCAGGCCCCATCAGCAGGCCCCATCAGCAGGCCCCATCAGCAGGCCAGAGCAGCAGGCCCCATCAGCAGGCCCCATCAGCATGCCAGAGCAGCAGGCCCCATCAGCAGGCCAGAGCAGCAGGCCCCATCAGCAGGCCAGAGCAGCAGGCCCCATCAGCAGGCCCCATCAGCATGCCAGAGCAGCAGGCCCCATCAGCATGCCAGAGCAGCAGGCCCCATCAGCAGGCCAGAGTAGCAGGCCCCATCAGCATGCCAGAGCAGCAGGCCCCATCAGCAGGCCCCATCAGCAGGCCCCATCAGCAGGCCAGAGCAGCAGGCCCCATCAGCAGGCCCCATCAGCAAAATAGGATGTTTTGAGTGAGGCGAATGAATGCGCAGCCGAGGCAAAATGTGACTAAATGGTGTCAGTCTGGAGCCCTGGCTTGTTGGCTTTTCACTATAGGCTCTTTAACTTTGGTTTTATGTCAATGAAAAAAGCCTCCATCTTTGCAATCAAAGCACCTGTCTCACCCTCTCTCGTCTCAGCAGCAGGCTCACAGGCCGGACCATTTGGTAGGTCTACATTTTATTGATCAGCTTTTCAATTATTTTACCGGCCAAAAGCCGGCAATTACCGACTATTGTAAACCCTGACACACACACACACACACACACACACACACACACACACACACACACACACACACACACACACACACACACACACACACACACACACACACACACACACACACACACACACACACACACACACACACACACACACACACACACACACACACACACACACACACACACACACACACATACACACACACACACACACACACATACATCCAGTGTCTCGGAGCATCTGGCTCAGCTCCAAAGCAGTTTTCTTTGTTTCAACAAATTCATCCCCATGTTTCTCATTTCATCTGTTCATCTACCGTTTCAGGGCCTCCAACTTCATGCCGTTATTGAAACTGAATACCAGCATCGGTTGAAAGCTGTTGTATAAATGTCTCTCACAAAGCCACATTTGACATTTTTAGTAGGAGGCTACGGATTGGAGAGAGCATCACACCATCTACTGTGTTTGGAGCATTTCTCCTTTAGCCAAGATAATCCATCCACCTGACAGGTGTGGGCATATCAATAAGATGATTAAACAGCATGATCATTACACAGGTGCACCTTGTGCTGGGGGACAATAAAAAGGCCACTCTAAAAATGTGCAGTTTTGTCACAAAACACAGTGCCACAGATGTCTCAAGTTTTGAGGGAGCGTGAAATTGGCATGCTGACTGCAGGAATGTCCACCAGAGCGGTTGCCAGATAATTGAGTGTTAATTTCTCTACCATAAGCCGCCTCCAACTTTGTTTTAGATAATTTGCCAGTACGTCCATCTGGGCTCACAGCCGCAGACCACGTATAACCAGGCTAGCCCAGGACCTCCACATCGGGCTTCTTCACCTGTGGGATCGTCTGAGACCAGCCACTCAGATAGCTGATGAAACTGTTCAAAAACGGTCAAAAACCGTCTCAGGGACGCTCATCTGCAACGTCCGTCGTCCTCACCAGGGTCTTGAATTGACTGCAGTTCCCTAAATACATCTGAATGAGCGATGAATATTCAATATTCAGGAAGTCCTTTCCCTATTTTTCTGACTCAGTGTTTGGAGAGAGTCTGGTACAACAGCTGATCGGTTACTGCAACAATACTGAAGACCAGAGCAGAACTCAAATAAACAACACAACCACAGAGCTATTTATCCCCAGAGACACCACTTTCATCCACTCCGACAGGACTAGAGGCACTACTCAGCTCCACTACAACAGGACCAGACCAGAGACACTACTCAGCTCCACTACAACAGGACTAGAGACACTACTCAGCTCCACTACAACAGGACTAGAGACACTACTCAGCTCCACTACAACAGGACTAGAGACACTACTCAGCTCCACTACAACAGGACTAGAGACACTACTCAGCTCCACTACAACAGGACTAGAGACACTACTCAGCTCCACTACAACAGGACTAGAGACACTACTCAGCTCCACTCCGACAGGACTAGAGACACTACTCAGCTCCACTACAACAGGACTAGAGACACTACTCAGCTCCACTACAACAGGACTAGAGACACTACTCAGCTCCACTACAACAGGACTAGAGACACTACTCAGCTCCACTACAACAGGACTAGAGACACTACTCAGCTCCACTACAACAGGACTAGAGACACTACTCAGCTCCACTACAACAGGACTAGAGACACTACTCAGCTCCACTACAACAGGACTAGAGACACTACTCAGCTCCACTACAACAGGACTAGAGACACTACTCAGCTCCACTACAACAGGACGAGAGA
>NC_068421.1:137500-157500 GCF_023373465.1 Oncorhynchus keta
CACGACAATAATCTAGGACTAAATGAAATATAGTTACTGTGAAACTCTATTTTAGACATAAAGACAACCAATATAAAGTGTAGAAGTCACTATTTTCTATCCCGTGGACGGGCCAGGTTATATTGATGTACGACACAGAAAGGAAACAGGGAAAATAGAGTAAAATGGTTAATTTCACTGTAAAAGATGTTTTACTTCAAACAAAAACCATTGATTTCAAAGTTTACCAAACCATACAAATCAACTCTATACTTCATTATAACAGTTTACACTGAATATTTGACAACATTATTTTACAAAACCACATTTATGCATTTTACTGTCCAGATGCTAAAATTTGGTAACAGAATTTCGGTAAATTCTGTTTTAACAAATTATAATTATAAAAAATTATTAATGTTAAAATGAATATCTGCTACAAATGAAAATGCAATGATGTCTTCAGAGAGAATGAGGTGTGTCATATTACTCCATTATGTGGATTAACACCCGGTAAACGGAATTTCATCCCGGGTCCCTGATCGGTACGACACAGCAGCGTTATTTTAAAAACAAAACATTATTCAGCCTAGTCTTCGTCAGTTTGACTAAAAACATTATTTAGCCTAGTCTTCGTCAGTTTGACTAAAAACATTATTCAGCCTAGTCTTCGTCAGTTTGACTAAAAACATTATTTAGCCTAGTCTTCGTCAGTTTGACTAAAAACATTATTTAGCCTAGTCTTAGTCAGTTTGACTAAAATATCATTGAGTCTTAGTCAGTTTGACTAAAATATCATTGAGTCTTAGTCATATTTTCATCATTTGATTAATGATTTAGTCTAGATACCATTCACAGTTGAGCTCACTCAGTTTAACCCAAAGCTGATTGGCAATTATTTAATCTTTTTTTTTTTTTCAAGGGAGCCCAAATGCAGGCTGGCCTCCCTTGAATTCAACGGGCGACAACAACGTCACGTCTTTCTGACCAGAGAACATCAAATACTGTAGAGACGCTACACCTACTGAGACAGAGAGGGGCGTTGTCTCGTTCGCTGTTTCTCCGCTGAGATACATTCAACCTCTTGCGAATGGAAGAAGATTTATGTTTCAAAACGTTTGGACCTCAAAGTAATGCACAGTAGTACTCAGTACGGTACAGTAGTACTAAAATATCAGTGAGTACTCAGTACGGTACAGTAGTACTAACGGCACAGTAGTACTAGTCTACAGTCAGTACTCAGTACGGCACATTGAGTACTCAGTACGGTACAGTATACTCAGTACGGATACAGTAGTACTCAGTACGGTACAGTAGTACTCAGTACTGTACAAAGTACTCAGTACGGTACAGTAGTACTCAGTACGGTACAGTAGTACTCAGTACAGCACAGTAGTACTCAGTACGGTACAGTAGTACTCAGTACGGTACAGTAGTACTCAGTACTGTACAGTAGTACTCAGTACTGTACAGTAGTACTCAGTACGGTACAGTAGTACTCAGTACAGTACAGTAGTACTCAGTACGGTACAGTAGTACTCAGTACGGTACAGTAGTACTCAGTACAGCACAGTAGTACTCAGTACAGTACAGTAGTACTCAGTACAGTACAGTAGTACTCAGTACTGTACAGTAGTACTCAGTACGGTACAGTAGTACTCAGTATGGTACAGTAGTACTCAGTACAGTACAGTAGTACTCAGTACGGTACAGTAGTACTCAGTACAGTACAGTAGTACTCAGTACGGTACAGTAGTACTCAGTACGGTACAGTAGTACTCAGTACAGTACAGTAGTACTCAGTACGGTACAGTAGTACTCAGTATGGTACAGTAGTACTCAGTACGGTACAGTAGTACTCAGTACAGTACAGTAGTACTCAGTACGGTACAGTAGTACTAAGTACAGCACAGTAGTACTCAGTACAGTACAGTAGTACTCAGTACAGCACAGTAGTACTCAGTACAGTACAGTAGTACTCAGTACAGCACAGTAGTACTCAGTACAGTACAGTAGTACTCAGTACAGTACAGTAGTACTCAGTACAGCACAGTAGTACTCAGTACAGCACAGTAGTACTCAGTACGGTACAGTAGTACTCAGTACAGCACAGTAGTACTCAGTACAGTACAGTAGTACTCAGTACAGTACAGTAGTACTCAGTACAGCACAGTAGTACTCAGTACAGCACAGTAGTACTCAGTACAGTACAGTAGTACTCAGTACAGCACAGTAGTACTCAGTACAGTACAGTAGTACTCAGTACAGTACAGTAGTACTCAGTACAGCACAGTAGTACTCAGTACAGCACAGTAGTACTCAGTACAGCACAGTAGTACTCAGTACAGTACAGTAGTACTCAGTACAGCACAGTAGTACTCAGTACAGTACAGTAGTACTCAGTACAGTACAGTAGTACTCAGTACAGCACAGTAGTACTCGGTACAGCACAGTAGTACTCAGTACAGCACAGTAGTACTCAGTACAGTACAGTAGTACTAAGTACAGCACAGTAGTACTCAGTACGGTACAGTAGTACTCAGTACAGCACAGTAGTACTCAGTACAGTACAGTAGTACTCAGTACAGTACAGTAGTACTCAGTACAGCACAGTAGTACTCGGTACAGCACAGTAGTACTCAGTACAGCACAGTAGTACTCAGTACAGTACAGTAGTACTAAGTACAGTACAGTAGTACTCAGTACAGCACAGTAGTACTAAGTACAGTACAGTACAGTACAGTACAGTACAGTACAGAATAGCTTAGTTTCCGTAGCCTACTTCGAGAACACAAACTCTTGCATCTTCCACAGCAAAGAAAGCAAGCTAGAGAGGGAGAGAGAGAGGTGGGAAGGGCATAGATAGGCATGTCAGCTCCCAGGCAGACAGTCAGAACTGTGCATCGGTAATCAACAGATGTGGGATATAGCAACGCTGTATTTAGCAAGTTCACAAAACCCTTGGCTGACTGTTGATGTCCTGAGGCAGCGCTCAACAAACCCTGTTCCTGGAGAGCAACCTTCCTGTAGGTTGCTCCTGGACTGTACTCTACTGGACTGTACTCTACTGTGCTGTTCTGCAGTGTTATGCAGAAATTCCATTACCTAATTGGTAACGTAATTTCGAGTTGGAATCACTTAATAATTCATAGACAAAACAAAATCAGTAAAAAATACTCTTATTAACTCATTAAAAGGTCTTCCTTGTTACTTCTGTGAACTGTCATTATCCTCCCTCCTCGCGAGGGACAGGCATTACAGTCATTATCCTCCCTCCTCGCGAGGGACAGACACTACTGTCATTATCCTCCCTCCTCACGAGGGACAGACATTACTGTCATTATCCTCCCTCCTCGCGAGGGACAGACATTACTGTCATTATCCTCCCTCCTCGCGAGGGACAGACATGACTGTCATTATCCTCCCTCCTCACGAGGGACAGACATGACTGTCATTATCCTCCCTCCTCGCGAGGGACAGGCATTACTGTCATTATCCTCCCTCCTCGAGAGGGACAGACATTACTGTCATTATCCTCCCTCCTCACGAGGGACAGACATTACTGTCATTATCCTCCCTCCTCGCGAGGGACAGACATTACTGTCATTATCCTCCCTCCTCGCGAGGGACAGACATGACTGACATTATCCTCCCTCCTCGTGAGGGACAGACATTACTGTCATTATCCTCCCTCCTCGCGAGGGACAGACATTACTGTCATTATCCTCCCTCCTCGCGAGGGACAGACACTACTGTCATTATCCTCCCTCCTCGTGAGGGACAGACATTACTGTCATTATCCTCCCTCCTCGCGAGGGACAGACATGACTGTCATTATCCTCCCTCCTCGCGAGGGACAGACATGTTTGTCATTATCCTCCCTCCTCGCGAGGGACAGACATGACTGTCATTATCCTCCCTCCTCGTGAGGGACAGACATTACTGTCATTATCCTCCCTCCTCATGAGCGACAGACATTACCGTCATTATCCTCCCTCCTCACGAGGGACAGACATTACTGTCATTATCCTCCCTCCTCGAGAGGGACAGACATTATTGTCATTATCCTCCCTCCTCGCGAGGGACAGACATTACTGTCATTATCCTCCCTCCTCACGAGGGACAGACATTACTGTCATTATCCTCCCTCCTCGCGAGGGACAGACATTACTGTCATTATCCTCCCTCCTCGCGAGGGACAGGCATTACTGTCATTATCCTCCCTCCTCACGAGGGACAGACATTACTGTCATTATCCTCCCTCCTCGCGAGGGACAGACATTACTGTCATTATCCTCCCTCCTCGCGAGGGACAGACATGACTGTCATTATCCTCCCTCCTCGAGAGGGACAGGCATTACTGTCATTATCCTCCCTCCTCGCGAGGGACAGACATTACACAATATCTTAAAGATATGTGGGGTCTTGGTAACAGAATTACAAGACAATGTTTCTTATTAAAGTTACAGATGGCAGAATAAAACACCTAAAACAAGTCCATTGAAGTGTTGAGATTAGTTGGCAGGTCCTTCTGTAGCTCAGTTGGTAGAGCATGGCGCTTGTAACGCCAGGTAGTGGGTTCGATCCCCGGGACCACCCATACGTAGAATTTATGCACACATGACTGTAAGTTGATAAAAGCGTCAGCTAAATGGCATATATTATTAGTTGGCAGGTTTCGTTACTTCAACATTTCTGTGTTTTGATATATTTGTTTGACCAGAAATCAAAGATTTTTCCTAATTTTTAGAATGAAAATGGTTGAAAATGTAAATATGCCTTATTATTATTATTATTATTATTATTAATTGTTTAATGTTTATAAATACCTTTCATTTGATTCCCAATTTGACATAGTCCTATGAACATGGGTCCTTTTACACATGATAACAATAAAATAAAAGAAAAACCTTAAAGCTGCAATGTGTCACTGTTTGGGTGACAAAATCCGCGTAGAAATGTGAGTTATAGATCTGTCATTCTCATTGAAAGCCAGTCTAAGAAGTGGTAGATCTGTTCTATATGGTTCTTTTTCTTTCGGTTCTGCACACCAGCTTCAAACAGCTGAAAATACAATATTTTGGGGGTTATTGGAAAATATATTTCACAGTGGTTTAAATGATACAATGATTCTCTACACTATACGAGTTTGTTTTGTCACGAAAACTGAAATTAGACAAACTATTATAATTTAAAAACAACCAGGAAATGGTGGAGTGATTTCTGCATAATGCATATTTAACTGAGCCTACAAAATATCACAGCTCTGTATTCATTTCTATTGTGTTGTTTGTCAGCAGATGACGGAGTAGTGCCTGTGTGTCTCCAGCCCCAAAGCAACATGCAGACGCTAGACAGAGGATCTGAAGAGAGGGACATTCCTGCCTGGCTGGCTGCTCCGGCTATGCCTTGCGTCTAGATAACTGTCCTCTCTTCTCCAATAGCTGCTTCTGCAGCTAATATATACTGATGTAGGATCTTAATTTGCAGGATCATTTTCCTGTAATGCAGGACATGTAAAACTTTGAGTATATTTAAAAGACTTCTAAAATTTGTAATTTTCACTTTTGAAATTTCATACTTGATTTTTACTAAATAAAATGTATCAACCCTTATAAAAATGTCCATTAATTATAATCCACATAATAGTTCACATTTCCTGTTGCTGTAGGGATTATTTTTCTGCTGTAGCAAACTGGCTCAAATGAAGATGCTACATCTGTAGTGTGTAATACTTATTATTAATTGTTTAAGGTTTTGCACCTGCAAATATTCATCACAATTAGATACATATGTCTAGCTAGGTTTCCTTTCAATTGGCAACAGATTTTCATGTGAATATTTAAAAAATCTGCTTTAAAAACCATATGTGTATTTTCCCACCAGATGTGTCCTCCTGGATTTATCGGGCAGTGTATCAAGAAGTAGTGCGGCTTGGCAGGGTCGTGTTTTGGAGGACGCACGGTTCTCGACCTTCTCCTCTCCCCAGCCCTTAATGGAGTTTCAGCAATGGGACAAGACTGTAACTACCAATTACCAACACGAAAAAACCAGGTAAATATTTTTTTTTATTTTTATAAAAAATAAAGATCCCACCATGTCTAGCATATTTTGTTTTGTTGATATTTGGAAAGTTTAATAAGTTTCATTGGTGTATTATTTTTCTCACCACTGATAGTCTGTTCAGCCCACTTCTATCTCACCAATGATAGTCTGTTCAGCCCACTTCTATCTCACCAATGATAGATAGTCTGTTCAGCCCACTTCTATCTCACCAATGATAGTCTGTTCAGCCCACTTCTATCTCACCAATGATAGATAGTCTGTTCAGTCCACTTCTATCTCACCAATGATAGATAGTCTGTTCAGTCCACTTCTATCTCACCAATGATAGTCTGTTCAGCCCACTTCTATCTCACCAATGATAGTCTGTTCAGCCCACTTCTATCTCACCAATGATAGTCTGTTCAGTCCACTTCTATCTCACCAATGATAGATAGTCTGTTCAGTCCACTTCTATCTCACCAATGATAGTCTGTTCAGCCCACTTCTATCTCACCAATGATAGATAGTCTGTTCAGTCCACTTCTATCTCACCAATGATAGATAGTCTGTTCAGTCCACTTCTATCTCACCAATGATAGTCTGTTCAGTCCACTTCTATCTCACCAATGATAGATAGTCTGTTCAGTCCACTTCTATCTCACCAATGATAGTCTGTTCAGTCCACTTCTATCTCACCAATGATAGATAGTCTGTTCAGTCCACTTCTATCTCACCAATGATAGTCTGTTCAGCCCACTTCTATCTCACCAATGATAGATAGTCTGTTCAGTCCACTTCTATCTCACCAATGATAGTCTGTTCAGTCCACTTCTATCTCACCAATGATAGATAGTCTGTTCAGTCCACTTCTATCTCACCAATGATAGTCTGTTCAGCCCACTTCTATCTCACCAATGATAGATAGTCTGTTCAGCCCACTTCTATCTCACCAATGATAGTCTGTTCAGTCCACTTCTATCTCACCAATGATAGATAGTCTGTTCAGTCCACTTCTATCTCACCAATGATAGTCTGTTCAGTCCACTTCTATCTCACCAATGATAGATAGTCTGTTCAGCCCACTTCTATCTCACCAATGATAGTCTGTTCAGTCCACTTCTATCTCACCAATGATAGATAGTCTGTTCAGTCCACTTCTATCTCACCAATGATAGTCTGTTCAGCCCACTTCTATCTCACCAATGATAGATAGTCTGTTCAGTCCACTTCTATCTCACCAATGATAGATAGTCTGTTCAGCCCACTTCTATCTCACCAATGATAGTCTGTTCAGCCCACTTCTATCTCACCAATGATAGTCTGTTCAGTCCACTTCTATCTCACCAATGATAGATAGTCTGTTCAGTCCACTTCTATCTCACCAATGATAGATAGTCTGTTCAGTCCACTTCTATCTCACCAATGATAGATAGTCTGTTCAGTCCACTTCTATCTCACCAATGATAGATAGTCTGTTCAGTCCACTTCTATCTCACCAATGATAGTCTGTTCAGTCCACTTCTATCTCACCAATGATAGATAGTCTGTTCAGCCCACTTCTATCTCACCAATGATAGATAGTCTGTTCAGTCCACTTCTATCTCACCAATGATAGATAGTCTGTTCAGTCCACTTCTATCTCACCAATGATAGTCTGTTCAGCCCACTTCTATCTCACCAATGATAGTCTGTTCAGCCCCCACTTCTATCTCACCAATGATAGTCTGTTCAGTCCACTTCTATCTCACCAATGATAGATAGTCTGTTCAGTCCACTTCTATCTCACCAATGATAGATAGTCTGTTCAGTCCACTTCTATCTCACCAATGATAGATAGTCTGTTCAGCCCACTTCTATCTCACCAATGATAGATAGTCTGTTCAGTCCACTTCTATCTCACCAATGATAGATAGTCTGTTCAGTCCACTTCTATCTCACCAATGATAGATAGTCTGTTCAGCCCACTTCTATCTCACCAATGATAGTCTGTTCAGTCCACTTCTATCTCACCAATGATAGATAGTCTGTTCAGCCCACTTCTATCTCACCAATGATAGATAGTCTGTTCAGTCCACTTCTATCTCACCAATGATAGTCTGTTCAGCCCACTTCTATCTCACCAATGATGATAGTCTGTTCAGTCCACTTCTATCTCACCAATGATAGATAGTCTGTTCAGTCCACTTCTATCTCACCAATGATAGATAGTCTGTTCAGTCCACTTCTATCTCACCAATGATAGATAGTCTGTTCAGTCCACTTCTATCTCACCAATGATAGTCTGTTCAGCCCACTTCTATCTCACCAATGATAGTCTGTTCAGCCCACTTCTATCTCACCAATGATAGATAGTCTGTTCAGCCCACTTCTATCTCACCAATGATAGTCTGTTCAGCCCACTTCTATCTCACCAATGATAGTCTGTTCAGCCCACTTCTATCTCACCAATGATAGTCTGTTCAGCCCACTTCTATCTCACCAATGATAGATAGTCTGTTCAGCCCACTTCTATCTCACCAATGATAGATAGTCTGTTCAGCCCACTTCTATCTCACCAATGATAGTCTGTTCAGCCCACTTCTATCTCACCAATGATAGTCTGTTCAGCCCACTTCTATCTCACCAATGATAGTCTGTTCAGCCCACTTCTATCTCACCAATGATAGTCTGTTCAGCCCACTTCTATCTCACCAATGATAGTCTGTTCAGCCCACTTCTATCTCACCAATGATAGATAGTCTGTTCAGCCCACTTCTATCTCACCAATGATAGATAGTCTGTTCAGCCCACTTCTATCTCACCAATGATAGTCTGTTCAGCCCACTTCTATCTCACCAATGATAGTCTGTTCAGCCCACTTCTATCTCACCAATGATAGATAGTCTGTTCAGTCCACTTCTATCTCACCAATGATAGTCTGTTCAGTCCACTTCTATCTCACCAATGATAGATAGTCTGTTCAGTCCACTTCTATCTCACCAATGATAGTCTGTTCAGTCCACTTCTATCTCACCAATGATAGTCTGTTCAGCCCACTTCTATCTCACCAATGATAGTCTGTTCAGCCCACTTCTATCTCACCAATGATAGATAGTCTGTTCAGTCCACTTCTATCTCACCAATGATAGTCTGTTCAGTCCACTTCTATCTCACCAATGATAGATAGTCTGTTCAGTCCACTTCTATCTCACCAATGATAGATAGTCTGTTCAGTCCACTTCTATCTCACCAATGATAGATAGTCTGTTCAGCCCACTTCTATCTCACCAATGATAGTCTGTTCAGTCCACTTCTATCTCACCAATGATAGATAGTCTGTTCAGTCCACTTCTATCTCACCAATGATAGATAGTCTGTTCAGCCCACTTCTATCTCACCAATGATAGTCTGTTCAGCCCACTTCTATCTCACCAATGATAGTCTGTCTGTCTGTCTGTCTGTCTGTCTGTCTGTCTGTCTGTCTGTGTCTGTCTGTCTGTCTGTCTGTCTGTCTGTCTGTCTGTCTGGTCTGGTCTGGTCTGTCTGTCTGTCTGTCTGTCTGTCTGTCTGTCTGTCTGTCTGTCTGTCTGTCTGTCTGTCTGTCTGTGTCTGTCTGATGACTCTGCTGCTCTCAGCATTTTCTATCTCTGCCGTTTCTTCTACAAGCTACAGACGACAACAGACAACAGATATCGTGATCAGAATGATCCCGGTTTTAGACCATGTCCCTCTCTAATCAACGCACTACCATGCAGGGGCGCAACATCCACTGTCAACCCCACATGCTGAAATTGCATTTTTGTCCCCCACAGTTTTATCACTGGAATGAGATAGAAAACAGGGCGACAGTGTGCTTTAGGACCATGCAGACGCTCCAGAGTGGTCTGGAGTGTTATTCTGATTCAGGATAAAAACAAATACAAAAGAATGACAAAACTATATATAGATACAGTTCAAGTCGGAAGTTTACATAAACTCAATCATTAAAACTCGTTTTTCAACAACTCAAATTTCTTGTTAACAAACTATAATTTTGGCAAGTCAGTTAAGGCAACATCTACTTTGTGCATGATACAAGTCATTTTTCCAACAATTGTTTACAGACAGATTATTTCACTTATAATTCACTGTATCACAATTCCAGTGGGTCAGAAGTTTACAAACACTAAGTTGACTGTGCCTTTAATCAGCTTGGAAAATTACAGAAAATGATGTCATGGCTTTAGAAGCTTCTGATAGGCTAATTGACATAATTTGAGTCAATTGGAGGTTTATCTGTGGATGTATTTCAAGGCCTACCTTCAAACTCAGTGCCACTTGACATCATGGGAAAATCAAAATAAACCAACCAAGACCTCAGAAAAACAACTGTAGACCTCCACAAGTCTGGTTCACCCTTGGGAGCAATTTCCAAATGCCTGAAGGTACCACGTTCATCTGTACAAATAATAGTACGCAAGTATAAACACCATGGGACCACGCAGCCATCCTACCGCTCAGGAAGGAGACGCGTTCTGTCTCCTAGAGAAAAGCTTACTTTGGTGCGAAAAGTGCAAATCAATCTCAGAACAACAGCAAAGGACCTTGCGAAGATGCTGGAGGAAACAAGTACAGTATCTATATCCACAGTAAAACGAGTCCTATATCAACATAACCTGAAAGGCCGCTCAGCAAGGAAGAAGCCACTGCTCCAAAACTGCCATCAAAAAGCAAGACTACAGTTTGCAACTGCACATGGGGACAAAGATTGTACTTTTTGGAGAAATGTCCTCTGGTCTGATGAAACAAAATGAGTTTTTGTTTAAAACTGTTTGGCCATAATGACCATCGTTATTATTGGAGGAAAAAGGGGGAGGCTTGCAAGCCGAAGAACACCATCCCAACCGTGAAGCACGGGGGTGGCAGCATCATGTTGTGGCGGTGCTTTGCTGCAGAAGGGACTGGTGCACTTCACAAAAAAGATGCCGTCATGAGGCAGGAAAGTTATGTGGATATATTGAAGCAACATCTCAAGACATCAGTCAGGAAGTTAAAGCTTGGTCGCAAATGAGTATTCCAAATGGACAATGACCCCAAGCACACTTCCAAAGTTGTGGCAAAATGGCTTAAGGACAACAAAGTCAAGGTATTGGAGTGGCCATCACAAAGCCCTGACCTCAACCCTATAGAAAGAAAGAAAAGCTGAAATAAATCATTCTCTGTACTCTTATTCTGACATTTCACATTCTTAAAATAAAGTGATGATCCTAACTGACCTAAAACAGGGACTTTTTACTTGGATTAAATGTCAGGAATTGTGAAAAACTGAGTTTAAATGTATTTGGCTAAGGTGTATGTAAACTCCCGACTTCAACTGTCGATATTTATATATATATAATGTCCCCCACCCCACTTCTAAAACCAAAGTTGCACCCCTGCTACCATGTACGAACAAAGACTATGTTATAATACTGTAAAAGTATTTATTTTGTTACTAACAGGTACTAGTACAATTATTCGTACTATGAGGACCACTCATTATTCTAAGTCTACTTACTTCTCCTACAATTACTACACTTTTTAATATTAATATAATATAATTAATAATATTACTGTAAATAATTCAAATCTACTTTGGTTGCATTAGTAAGAATATATAACAACATTGTATTTCTATTGAAAAGTTTAAGCATCATGAACCTAAATCTGACATAAAACTATTGATTTATCTTTAAACCACCAAAAATAAAGTAGTACTCTTACTATCGTAGTACTCTTACTAAAGTAGTACTCTTACTATCGTAGTACTCTTACTAAAGTAGTACTCTTACTATCGTAGTACTCTTACTAAAGTAGTACTCTTACTAAAGTAGTACTCTTACTAATGTAGTACTCTTACTATCGTAGTACTCTTACTAAAGTAGTACTCTTACTAATGTAGTACTCTTACTAATGTAGTACTCTTAGTATCATAGTACTCTTACTAAAGTAGTACTCTTACTAATGTAGTACTCTTACTATCGTAGTACTCTTACTATCGTAGTACTCTTACTAAAGTAGTACTCTTAACATCGTAGTACTCTTACTAAAACTCTGTGACAATCGGGAACTGTGCTTCTCAAATGAGCTTCCGGGCGCATTGTTTCTGTGGCTAGGCCTACAATGGTAACAGTTGTATACAGTACTCTAGCAAAATAAGTACATTAAAGTATGCATCTGGAACAAATTGATATGTAACATTTCTGAGGGATTTGTTGCCTCAATCCATTTTCACCTTTTATGATTGTGACAGCAGTGTCAACCAGGGGACATATTTGACATTTCAAAAAAAAAAAATATATATATATATATATATATATATATATATTCCTTTTATCTTTCAAAGTCAAAACGGCGCCTGGAGGCCATCTGTTTTCAACTGGCCTGCAGGGTTTATTTCCTTCACTTGAGAAGCTACAACTATTTACTCAGGAACTCATTTGAAGGCATATCTATTGGTGTAGTCATGTTCTTATAAGTTAAAATATATATATATATTTTAATGACTTTCAAAAGACCAACGCCTCCCACTAAATGTATAAAATACAAATTCTATACATTCTTGGAACAGTCCTTACAGTAGCCTACATTTTCTCAAAACTCTGAACAAAAATGTCGATTCTACAAAGTGAGTGTTCTTTCCAGTTAATTACTTTGAAACTTGGAAATTACAAAGCAGTTTGCCCTTTTCTTGTGATTTAGGTTCTAACTGTCAAAATAGTGTTTTCATTCACCTAAATGTGCGAAATTCATTAGCAATCAGGGAAACAATTTTACAATCAATTTCACTGCGTCCGAGTAAATGTGATTTAAATGATACTTCTAATATGTTTTATTATAAACGGGCATAAGATACAAGGCTACCAATGCCGTGAATGATAACCGAGTGTTGTGTATAGAAGGTATATCACTATAGCGTTCGCTCACATACGTTTCGCATCAGTTCAAGTGTAGCCAGCCTAACATTGTTTGTTACTTTGTAGCCCAGAATGTTTTCATATTTGAGAAAACGATTCATATTTTCTGTTCACGCAGGGGCGCCCCGCTCTCCCTTTACAGAGAAAGAGCAGGGAACCTCGTGCCACCGTGTTTAGTTTTTAACAAATTAGAATTTAACCATGTTCAAATGTTCCCACGTGTCTCATGAATACAGCATACTGTACTTTTATTCCACACACTAAACAAGACGAACAAGCCGAACAAAACGTTCGTCCCAAAGCAACCCTCTCCAGCCAAGAAACTCTAAAACCCGTAAGCATCGGATCCCCTCTCTCCCTTTCCCTGTTCTTACCTCTCTTGCAGGAGGGTAAAACCTGCAACCAGCCGGGTGAACTAGCAGAAAAGCTCATTCTTCTGATGGCAAATCCGTACTGGGCCCTCCATTAGACACGGGCTCAAAGTGCAGAACGAATGGGGAACAGGAAAAGAAACGGCAAAATAAGTTTTCTACCGTGGATGAGTGTTTCGGAGGTGCGACTGCCGACGTCTCAACTCAAGCAGAGGAGTGTAGTTTTAACTATCTGAAGTTACGACGAAATGCGTTCCGCAAAGGAACTCTGTCTCTCGGTGCCGTGTTCACTCCCCCCGTCTCTCTCTCTCTCTCTCTCTCTCTCTCTCTCTCTCTCTCTCTCTCTCTCTCTCTCTCTCTCTCTCTCTCTCTCTCTCTCTCTCTCTCTCTCTCTCTCTCTCTCTCTCTCTCTCTCTCTCTCTCTCTCTCTCTCTCTCTCTCTCTCTCTCACTCTCTCTCTCTCTCTCTCTCTCTCTCACTACCACTGTGTTTTTCAACACATCCTTCATGCCAGGATCGAATTGCTCAGCAAATCATTGCAGTGGAATGTTCCAGCCCAACAGCTCAATACTGAGAGAGAGAGAGGGAGAGACAGGGAGAGAGAGAGAGAGAGAGAGAGAGAGAGAGAGAGAGACAGAGAGAGAGAGAGAGAGAGAGAGAGAGAGAGGAGAGACAGAGAGAGAGAGAGAGAGAGAGAGAGAGAGAGAGAGAGAGAGAGAGAGAGGGGAAACATGAAGGGAGAAAGAGGAGGGGTACCTGTGCTTTAACAACCTTTACCATCAAACAACGAAATCTCTTCTTCCTCACAGCCTCCATAAAATCAACAGGTATACAATACTACTACCACTACTACGACCACTACTACTACTACTATTACTACTACTACTACTACTACTGTTTCTACTACTGCTAACACCACTACTACTACTACTACTACTACTACTACTACTACTACTAGTACTACTGCTGCTACTACTACTGTTTCTACTACTGCTGCTACTACTACTGTTTCTACTACTACTACTACTACTAGTAGTACTACTGTTTCTACTACTACTTTTGCTACTACCACTATTACTACCACTACTACTACTACTACCACTATTTCTACTACTACTAACACCACTAGTACTATTACTACTACTACTGTTTCTACTACTACAACTACCACTAGTAATACTACCACTAATACCACTAGTACTACCACTACTACAACTAGTACTACTGTTTATACTACTACTAATACCACTACTACTACTAGTACTACTGTTTCTACTACTACTAATACTACTACTACTACTAATAATAATAATAATACCACTAGTACTACTACTGTTTCTACTACTACTAATACCACTAGTACTACTACTACTACTACTACTACGACTACTGCCACTACTACTACTACTACTATTACTACTACCACTACTACTACCACTACTACTACTACTACTGTTACTACTACCACTACTACTACTACTACTACTACTACTACTAGTAGTACTACTCCTGCTACTACTACTGTTTCTACTACTGCTGCTACTACTGCTGTTTCTACTACTACTACTACTACTACTTCTACTGTTTCTACTATTACTAATACCACTAGTACTACTACTACTACTACGACTACTGCCACTACTACTACTACTACTATTACTACTACCACTACTACTACCACTACTACTACTACTACTGTTACTACTACCACTACTACTACTACTACTACTACTACTACTAGTAGTACTACTCCTGCTACTACTACTGTTTCTACTACTGCTGCTACTACTGCTGTTTCTACTACTACTACTACTACTACTTCTACTGTTTCTACTATTACTAATACCACTAGTACTACTACTACTACTACTACTACTACTACTAGTAGTACTACTGCTGCTACTACTACTGTTTCTACTACTGCTGCTACTACTACTGTTTCTACTACTACTACTACTACTACTACTGTTTCTACTACTACTAATACCACGAGTACTACTACTACTTGTACTACTGCTGCTACTACTACTGTTTCTACTACTGCTGCTACTACTACTGTTTCTACTACTACTACTACTATTACTACTACTAGACTAATGATACTAGACTACTGCTGCTACACCTGGCTTTCTCTGGGTGGTGGTTGGGTGGACAAGGTGGTAGCTGGGTGGACTAGGTGGTGGGTGGACTAGGTGGTGGCTGGGTGGACTAGGTGGTGGTTGGGTGGACTAGGTGGTGGTTGGGTGGACTAGGTGGTAGCTGGGTGGACTAGGTGGTGGTTGGGTGGACTAGGTGGTGGCTGGGTGGACTAGGTGGTGGTTGTGTGGACTAGGTGGTGGTTGGGTGGACTAGGTGGTGGTTGGGTGGACTAGGTGGTGGTTGGGTGGACTAGGTGGTGGCTGGGTGGACTAGGTGGTGGTTGGGTGGACTAGGTGGTGGCTGGGTGGACTAGGTGTTGGCAGGGTGGACTAAGTGGTGGGTGGACTAGGTGGTGGCTGGGTGGACTAGGTGGTGGCTGGGTGGACTAGGTGTTGGCAGGGTGGACTAAGTGGTGGGTGGACTAGGTGGTGGCTGAGTGGACTAGGTGGTGGTTGGGTGGACTAGGTGGTGGCTGGGTGGACTAGGTGTTGGCTGGGTGGACTAAGTGGTGGGTGGACTAGGTGGTGGCTGGGTGGACTAGGTGGTGGCTGGGTGGACTAGGTGTTGGCAGGGTGGACTAAGTGGTGGGTGGACTAGGTGGTGGCTGAGTGGACTAGGTGGTGGCTGGGTGGACTAGGTGGTGGCTGGGTGGACTAGGTGGTGGTTGGGTGGACTAGGTGGTGGTTGGGTGGACTAGGTGGTGGTTGGGTGGACTAGGTGGTGGCTGGGTGGACTAGGTGTTGGCAGGGTGGACTAAGTGGTGGGTGGACTAGGTGGTGGGTGGACTAGGTGGTGGTTGGACTAGGTGGTGGGTGGGTGGACAAGGTGGTGGCTGAGTGGACTAGGTGGTGGGTGGGTGGACTAGGTGGTGGCTGGGTGGACTACGTGGTGGCTGGACTAGGTGGTGGCTGAGTGGACTAGGTGGTGGTTGGGTGGACTAGGTGGTGGCTGGACTAGGTGGTGGCTGAGTGGACTAGGTGGTGGTTGGGTGGACAAGGTGGTGGGTGGGTGGACTAGGTGGTGGCTGGGTGGACTAGGTGTTGGCAGGGTGGACTAAGTGGTGGGTGGACTAGGTGGTGGCTGGGTGGACTAGGTGGTGGCTGGGTGGACTAGTTGTTGGCAGGGTGGACTAAGTGGTGGGTGGACTAGGTGGTGGCTGAGTGGACTAGGTGGTGGTTGGGTGGACTAGGTGGTGGCTGGGTGGACTAGGTGTTGGCAGGGTGGACTAAGTGGTGGGTGGACTAGGTGGTGGCTGGGTGGACTAGGTGGTGGCTGGGTGGACTAGGTGTTGGCAGGGTGGACTAAGTGGTGGGTGGACTAGGTGGTGGCTGGGTGGACTAGGTGGTGGCTGGGTGGACTAGGTGGTGGCTGGGTGGACTAGGTGGTGGTTGGGTGGACTAGGTGGTGGTTGGGTGGACTAGGTGGTGGTTGGGTGGACTAGGTGGTGGCTGGGTGGACTAGGTGTTGGCAGGGTGGACTAAGTGGTGGGTGGACTAGGTGGTGGGTGGACTAGGTGGTGGTTGGACTAGGTGGTGGGTGGGTGGACAAGGTGGTGGCTGAGTGGACTAGGTGGTGGGTGGGTGGACTAGGTGGTGGCTGGGTGGACTACGTGGTGGCTGGACTAGGTGGTGGCTGAGTGGACTAGGTGGTGGTTGGGTGGACTAGGTGGTGGCTGGACTAGGTGGTGGCTGAGTGGACTAGGTGGTGGTTGGGTGGACAAGGTGGTGGGTGGGTGGACTAGGTGGTGGCTGGGTGGACTAGGTGGTGGCTGGACTAGGTGGTGGCTGAGTGGACTAGGTGGTGGTTGGGTGGACTAGGTGGTGGGTGGGTGGACTAGGTGGTGGCTGGGTGGACTAGGTGGTGGCTGGGTGGACTAGGTGGTGGTTGGGTGGACTAGGTGGTGGTTGGGTGGACTAGGTGGTGGCTGGGTGGACTAGGTGGTGGCTGGGTGGACTAGGTGGTGGCTGGGTGGACTAGGTGGTGGTTGGGTGGACTTGGTGGTGGCTGAGTGGACTAGGTGGTGGCTGGGTGGACTAGGTGGTGGCTGGGTGGACTAGGTGTTGGTGGACTAGGTGGTGCGTGGACTAGGTGGTGGTTAGGTGGACTAGATGGTGGCTGGGTGGACTAGGTGGTGGTTGGGTGGACTAGGTGGTGGCTGGGTGGACTAGGTGGTGGTTGGGTGGACTAGGTGGTGGCTGGGTGGACTAGGTGGTGGTTGGGTGGACTAGGTGGTGGCTGGGTGGACTAGGTGGTGGTTAGGTGGACTAGGTGGTGGCTGGGTGGACTAGGTGGTGGTTGGGTGGACTAGGTGGTGGCTGGGTGGACTAGGTGGTGGCTGGGTGGACTAGGTGGTGGCTGGGTGGACTAGGTGGTGGCTGGGTGGACTAGGTGGTGGTTGGGTGGACTAAGTTGTGGGTGGACTAGGTGGTGGGTGGGTGGACTAGGTGGTGGTTGGGTGGACTAAGTTGTGGGTGGACTAGGTGGTGGTTGGGTGGACTAGGTGGTGGCTGGGTGGACTTGGTGGTGGCTGGGTGGACTCGGTGGTGGCTGGGTGGACTAGGTGGTGGTTGGGTGGACTAGGTGGTGGTTGGGTGGACTAGGTGGTGGGTGGGTGGACTAGGTGGTGTTTGGGTGGACTAGGTAGTGGTTGGGTGGACTAGGTGGTGGGTGGACTAGGTGGTGGGTGGGTGGACTAGGTGGTGGCTGGGTGGACTCGGTGGTGGCTGGGTGGACTAGGTGGTGGTTGGGTGGACTAGGTGGTGGTTGGGTGGACTAGGTGGTGGCTGGGTGGACTAGGTGGTGGTTGGGTGGACTAGGTGGTGGTTGGGTGGACTAAGTTGTGGCTGGGTGGACTAGGTGGTGGTTGGGTGGACTAGGTGGTGGGTGGACTAGGTGGTCGGTGGGTGGACTAGGTGGTGGTTGGGTGGACTAAGTTGTGGGTGGACTAGGTGGTGGTTGGGTGGACTAGGTGGTGGGTGGACTAGGTGGTGGGTGGGTGGACTAGGTGGTGTTTGGGTGGACTAGGTGGTGGGTGGACTAGGTGGTGGGTGGGTGGACTAGGTGGTGGCTGGGTGGACTAGGTGGTGGTTGGGTGGACTAGGTGGTGGTTGGGTGGACTTGGTGGTGGCTGAGTGGAGTAGGTGGTGGCTGGGTGGACTAGGTGGTGGGTGGACTAGGTGGTGGGTGGGTGGACTAGGTGGTGGCTGGGTGGACTAGGTGGTGGGTGGACTAGGTGGTGGGTGGGTGGACTAGGTGGTGGCTGGGTGGACTAGGTGGTGGTTGGGTGGACTAGGTGGTGGTTGGGTGGACTTGGTGGTGGCTGGGTGGACTCGGTGGTGGCTGGGTGGACTAGGTGGTGGTTGGGTGGACTAGGTGGTGGTTGGGTGGACTAGGTGGTGGGTGGGTGGACTAGGTGGTGGTTGGGTGGACTAGGTAGTGGTTGGGTGGACTAGGTGGTGGGTGGACTAGGTGGTGGGTGGGTGGACTAGGTGGTGGCTGGGTGGACTCGGTGGTGGCTGGGTGGACTAGGTGGTGGTTGGGTGGACTAGGTGGTGGTTGGGTGGACTAGGTGGTGGCTGGGTGGACTAGGTGGTGGTTGGGTGGACTAGGTGGTGGTTGGGTGGACTAAGTTGTGGCTGGGTGGACTAGGTGGTGGTTGGGTGGACTAGGTGGTCGGTGGGTGGACTAGGTGGTGGTTGGGTGGACTAAGTTGTGGGTGGACTAGGTGGTGGTTGGATGGACTAGGTGGTGGGTGGACTAGGTGGTGGGTGGGTGGACTAGGTGGTGTTTGGGTGGACTAGGTGGTGGGTGGACTAGGTGGTGGGTGGGTGGACTAGGTGGTGGCTGGGTGGACTAGGTGGTGGTTGGGTGGACTAGGTGGTGGTTGGGTGGACTTGGTGGTGGCTGAGTGGACTAGGTGGTGGCTGGGTAAACTAGGTGGTGGGTGGACTAGGTGGTGGGTGGGTGGACTAGGTGGTGGCTGGGTGGACTAGGTGGTGGGTGGACTAGGTGGTGGGTGGGTGGACTAGGTGGTGGCTGGGTGGACTAGGTGGTGGGTGGACTAGGTGGTGGGTGGGTGGACTAGGTGGTGGCTGGGTGGACTAGGTGGTGGTTGGGTGGACTAGGTGGTGGTTGGGTGGACTAGGTGGTAGCTGGGTGGACTAGGTGTTGGCAGGGTGGACTAAGTGGTGGGTGGACTAGGTGGTGGGTGGACTAGGTGGTGGGTGGGTGGACTAGGTGGTGGTTGGGTGGACTAGGTGGTGGCTGGGTGGACTAGGTGGTGGCTGAGTGGACTAGGTGGTGGGTGGGTGGACTAGGTGGTGGCTGGGTGGACTAGGTGGTGGCTGAGTGGACTAGGTGGTGGTTGGGTGGACTAGGTGGTGGGTGGGTGGACTAGGTGGTGGTTGGGTGGACTAGGTGGTGGTTGGGTGGACTAGGTGGTGGTTGGGTGGACTAGGTGGTGGCTGGGTGGACTAGGTGGTGGCTGGGTGGACTAGGTGGTGGGTGGGTGGACTAGGTGGTGGCTGAGTGGACTAGGTGGTGCGTGGACTAG
>NC_068421.1:162500-205000 GCF_023373465.1 Oncorhynchus keta
GGAGGGAGGGAGGCCAGGAGAGGGAGGGAGGGAGGCAGGGAGAGGGAGGGAGGGAGGCCAGGGAGGGAGGGGAGGCCAGGAGAGGGAGGGAGGCCAGGAGAGGGAGGGAGGGAGGCAGGGAGAGAGAAAAGGAGGGAGGCCAAAACAACATGTAGATGATGATGGAAAGAAAAGTTTGACAGCTCTGGTTCTGTTGTTTGAGAAGTGAACATGCCAACACTCTGACAGAGCCCCCTAGTCTAACTGTCCTGATTCCTGTCTGTATCTATGTGTATCACACACAATATGGATTTCTATAACTAATGACATGTTCTCCATATCAGGTTAGTTACTGGCCAGAAAATACACATGCAAATATTGCCAAGGCAAAAAAGGTTCACTGTGCATTACCTGTGTATCCCTCCCCCCCCCTCTCTCTGTGTGCATTAAAGAGCTGAGGGTGTGAGAGAGAGACACACAGAGAGAGAGAGACAGAGAGAGAGAGAGAGAGAGAGAGAGAGAGAGACAGACAGACAGACAGACAGACAGACAGACAGACAGACAGAGAGAGACAGAGAGAGAGAGAGAGAGAGAGAGAGAGAGAGAGAGAGAGAGAGAGAGACAGACAGACAGACAGACAGACAGACAGACAGACAGACAGAGAGAGACAGAGAGACAGACAGACAGACAGACAGACAGACAGACAGACAGACAGACAGACAGACAGACAGACAGACAGAGAGAGAGAGGAGGGGGGGCTGGCTGGTGAGTAAGAGTGGCTGTGGGTTCAGAGGGGGGTTGGAGGACTGATTGGACACAGTTGAATATGAAAGGCCAGAAAGCGGGGTGTCCTACAGGGTCCTTACACAAAGGGCCTGGGAGGGGGCTGGGGGCCAGGGGGCAGGGGCCGAGGAGGGGGGCACAGAGAGAGAGGACATGCTGGGCTGGGAACTGAAGCTGACAGGCCAGGACAGACACTTCTCATCCAGCTAGGCGACTGCTGTCTCTGGCCCCCTGGGGCCCCAGTCTCACCAGCACTTATCTACAGAGAAAAAGAGAGAGAGAGGAAAGGAGAGAGAGACAGAGAGAACGAGAGACAGACAGAGAAAGAGAGGGACAGAGAGAGAGACACAGGGAGAGAGGAGAGAGAAAGGAGAGAGAGGGGAAACATGAGGGGAGAGAGGAGAGAGAAAGGAGAGAGAGGGGAAACATGAGGGGAGAAAGAGGAGGGGTAAATGTCAGTCATCACCAGGACCACGTTCATTTGCCAACCGCTGTCGCAGGTTGCAGATAGTAATGCTGTGAATAGAACCGATGGGATTTCCTGTCCACATATCTCAACGGTCTACATACATATTAAACCGAGTCAATGGGATGTTCTGATTCTTTGTGTCAGAGGCCTGTTTTCTCTACAAAATATAACATATTTCTATCGGAACGTTCCAAAACGTTGAGTCCTGCTGAACGCTCAGCAGATCAGAGAAACTAACCAATCAAACACGGCACCAGCATGCCCGTCAGTGACCTCTGCTCCACTGTACGCTGATATGACGTCACTCTACTTCCTGTTGGACGTCCCACGCTGGCAAATCAATAGACGTGTTTGTAGACACTGTTGTGCAACTTCTTAAATGTTTTAAAGCTGTTGGAAAAAGGAAAAACTAATCCAATTTAAAGAAAATGTATATCGCTAAAACAAAACAAGAGATGCAATGTAATAAATCAGCTATTCTCGTAGCATGTTGACATAGTGGCATTCGTAGCATGTTGACATAGTGGCATTAATAGCATGTAGACATAGTGGCATTCGTAGCATGTTGACATAGTGGCATTCGTAGCATGTTGACATAGTGGCATTCGTAGCATGTAGACATAGTGGCATTCATAGCATGTTGACATATTGGCATTCATAGCATGTTGACATAGTGGCATTCATAGCATGTTGACATAGTGGCATTCATAGCATGTTGACATAGTGGCATTCGTAGCATGTTGACATAGTGGCATTAATAGCATGTAGACATAGTGGCATTCGTAGCATGTTGACATAGTGGCATTCGTAGCATGTTGACATAGTGGCATTCGTAGCATGTAGACATAGTGGCATTCATAGCATGTTGACATATTGGCATTCATAGCATGTTGACATAGTGGCATTCATAGCATGTTGACATAGTGGCATTCATAGCATGTAGACATAGTGGCATTCATAGCATGTTGCCATAGTGGCATTCATAGCATGTTGACATAGTGGCATTCATAGCATGTTGACATAATGGCATTCATAGCATGTTGACATAGTGGCATTAATAGCATGTAGACATAGTGGCATTCGTAGCATGTTGACATAGTGGCATTCGTAGCATGTTGACATAGTGGCATTCGTAGCATGTTGACATAGTGGCATTCGTAGCATGTTGACATAGTGGCATTCGTAGCATGATGACATAGTGGCATTCGTAGCATGTTGACATAGTGGGATTCCTAGCATGTGTAGACTAGAGGAGAGCTGTGTAGACTAGAGGAGAGCTGTGTAGACTAGAGGAGAGCTGTATAGACTAGAGGAGAGCTGTGTAGACTAGAGGAGAGCTGTGTAGACTGGAGGAGAGCTGTGTAGACTAGAGGAGAGCTGTGTAGACTAGAGGAGAGCTGTGTAGACTAGAGGAGAGCTGTGTAGACTAGAGGAGAGCTGTGTAGACTAGAGGAGAGCTGTGTAGACTAGAGGAAAGCTGTGTAGACTAGAGGAGAGCTGTGTAGACTAGAGGAGAGCTGTGTAGACTGGAGGAGAGCTGTGTAGACTAGACTGGAGGAGAGCTGTGTAGACTAGAGGAGAGCTGTGTAGACTAGAGGAGAGCTGTGTAGACTAGAGGAGAGCTGTATAGACTAGAGGAGAGCTGTGTAGACTAGAGGAGAGCTGTGTAGACTGGAGGAGAGCTGTGTAGACTAGAGGAGAGCTGTGTAGACTAGAGGAGAGCTGTATAGACTAGAGGAGAGCTGTGTAGACTAGAGGAGAGCTGTGTAGACTGGAGGAGAGCTGTGTAGACTAGACTGGAGGAGAGCTGTGTAGACTAGAGGAGAGGATAGTACCAAGCAGTGATGTCTTACTGTAAACCACTCTGGATAGTACCAAGCAGTGATGCCTTACTGTAAACCACTATGGATAGTACCAAGCAGTGATGCCTTACTGTAAACCACTATGGATAGTACCAAGCAGTGATGCCTTACTGTAAACCACTCTGGATAGTACCAAGCAGTGATGTCTTACTGTAAACCACTCTGGATAGTACCAAGCAGTGATGTCTTACTGTAAACCACTCTGGATAGTACCAAGCAGTGATGCAGTACTGTAAACCACTCTGGATAGTACCAAGCAGTGATGCCTTACTGTAAACCACTCTGGATAGTACCAAGCAGTGATGCCTTACTGTAAACCACTATGGATAGTACCAAGCAGTGATGCAGTACTGTAAACCACTCTGGATAGTACCAAGCAGTGATGCCTTACTGTAAACCACTCTGGATAGTACCAAGCAGTGATGCCTTACTGTAAACCACTATGGATAGTACCAAGCAGAGATGCAGTACTGTAAACCACTCTGGATAGTACCAAGCAGTGATGCCTTACTGTAAACCACTATGGATAGTACCAAGCAGTGATGCCTTACTGTAAACCACTCTGGATAGTACCAAGCAGTGATGTCTTACTGTAAACCACTCTGGATAGTACCAAGCAGTGATGCAGTACTGTAAACCACTCTGGATAGTACCAAGCAGTGATGTCTTACTGTAAACCACTCTGGATAGTACCAAGCATTGATGCCTTACTGTAAACCACTATGGATAGTACCAAGCAGTGATGCCTTACTGTAAACCACTATGGATACTACCAAGCAGTGATGTCTTACTGTAAACCACTCTGGATAGTACCAAGCAGTGATGCAGTACTGTAAACCACTCTGGATAGTACCAAGCATTGATGCCTTACTGTAAACCACTATGGATAGTACCAAGCAGTGATGCCTTACTGTAAACCACTATGGATAGTACCAAGCAGTGATGTCTTACTGTAAACCACTATGGATAGTACCAAGCAGTGATGCAGTACTGTAAACCACTCTGGATAGTACCAAGCAGTGATGTCTTACTGTAAACCACTCTGGATAGTACCAAGCAGTGATGTCTTACTGTAAACCACTATGGATAGTACCAAGCAGTGATGTCTTACTGTAAACCACTCTGGATAGTACCAAGCAGTGATGCCTTACTGTAAACCACTCTGGATAGTAACAAGCAGTGATGCCTTACTGTAAACCACTCTGGATAGTACCAAGCAGTGATGTCTTACTGTAAACCACTCTGGATAGTACCAAGCAGTGATGCAGTACTGTAAACCACTCTGGATAGTACCAAGCAGTGATGCAGTACTGTAAACCACTATGGATAGTACCAAGCATTGATGCCTTACTGTAAACGACTATGGATAGTACCAAGCAGTGATGTCTTACTGTAAACCACTCTGGATAGTACCAAGCAGTGATGTCTTACTGTAAACCACTCTGGATAGTACCAAGCAGTGATGTCTTACTGTAAACCACTATGGATAGTACCAAGCAGTGATGTCTTACTGTAAACCACTCTGGATAGTACCAAGCAGTGATGCCTTACTGTAAACCACTCTGGATAGTAACAAGCAGTGATGCCTTACTGTAAACCACTCTGGATAGTACCAAGCAGTGATGTCTTACTGTAAACCACTCTGGATAGTACCAAGCAGTGATGCAGTACTGTAAACCACTCTGGATAGTACCAAGCAGTGATGCAGTGCTGTAAACCACTATGGATAGTACCAAGCATTGATGCCTTACTGTAAACCACTATGGATAGTACCAAGCAGTGATGCCTTACTGTAAACCACTCTGGATAGTAACAAGCAGTGATGCCTTACTGTAAACCACTCTGGATAGTACCAAGCAGTGATGCCTTACTGTAAACCACTATGGATACTACCAAGCAGTGATGTCTTACTGTAAACCACTCTGGATAGTACCAAGCAGTGATGCAGTACTGTAAACCACTCTGGATAGTACCAAGCATTGATGCCTTACTGTAAACCACTATGGATAGTACCAAGCAGTGATGCCTTACTGTAAACCACTATGGATAGTACCAAGCAGTGATGTCTTACTGTAAACCACTCTGGATAGTACCAAGCAGTGATGCAGTACTGTAAACCACTCTGGATAGTACCAAGCAGTGATGCAGTACTGTAAACCACTATGGATAGTACCAAGCAGTGATATCTTACTGTAAACCACTATGGATAGTACCAAGCAGTGATGTCTTACTGTAAACCACTATGGATAGTACCAAGCAGTGATGTCTTACTGTAAACCACTCTGGATAGTACCAAGCAGTGATGCCTTACTGTAAACCACTCTGGATAGTACCAAGCAGTGATGCAATGCTGTAAACCACTCTGGATAGTACCAAGCAGTGATGTCTTACTGTAAACCACTCTGGATAGTACCAAGCAGTGATGCAGTACTGTAAACCACTATGGATAGTACCAAGCAGTGATGTCTTACTGTAAACCACTATGGATAGTACCAAGCAGTGATGTGTTACTGTAAACCACTCTGGATAGTACCAAGCAGTGATGCCTTACTGTAAACCACTCTGGATAGTACCAAGCAGTGATGCAGTACTGTAAACCACTCTGGATAGTACCAAGCAGTGATGTCTTACTGTAAACCACTCTGGATAGTACCAAGCAGTGATGTCTTACTGTAAACCACTATGGATAGTACCAAGCAGTGATGTCTTACTGTAAACCACTCTGGATAGTACCAAGCAGTGATGTCTTACTGTAAACCACTCTGGATAGTACCAAGCAGTGATGTCTTACTGTAAACCACTATGGATAGTACCAAGCAGTGATGTCTTACTGTAAACCACTATGGATAGTACCAAGCAGTGATGTCTTACTGTAAACCACTCTGGATAGTACCAAGCAGTGATGCCTTACTGTAAACCACTCTGGATAGTACCAAGCAGTGATGTCTTACTGTAAACCACTCTGGATAGTACCAAGCAGTGATGTCTTACTGTAAACCACTCTGGATAGTACCAAGCAGTGATGCAGTACTGTAAACCACTCTGGATAGTACCAAGCAGTGATGCAGTACTGTAAACCACTATGGATAGTACCAAGCATTGATGCCTTACTGTAAACCACTATGGATAGTACCAAGCAGTGATGCCTTACTGTAAACCACTCTGGATAGTAACAAGCAGTGATGCCTTACTGTAAACCACTCTGGATAGTACCAAGCAGTGATGTCTTACTGTAAACCACTCTGGATAGTACCAAGCAGTGATGCAGTACTGTAAACCACTCTGGATAGTACCAATCAGTGATGCAGTACTGTAAACCACTATGGATAGTACCAAGCATTGATGCCTTACTGTAAACCACTATGGATAGTACCAAGCAGTGATGCCTTACTGTAAACCACTCTGGATAGTACCAAGCAGTGATGTCTTACTGTAAACCACTCTGGATAGTACCAAGCAGTGATGCAGTACTGTAAACCACTCTGGATAGTACCAAGCAGTGATGCAGTACTGTAAACCACTATGGATAGTACCAAGCATTGATGCCTTACTGTAAACGACTATGGATAGTACCAAGCAGTGATGTCTTACTGTAAACCACTCTGGATAGTACCAAGCAGTGATGTCTTACTGTAAACCACTCTGGATAGTACCAAGCAGTGATGTCTTACTGTAAACCACTATGGATAGTACCAAGCAGTGATGTCTTACTGTAAACCACTCTGGATAGTACCAAGCAGTGATGCCTTACTGTAAACCACTCTGGATAGTACCAAGCAGTGATGCCTTACTGTAAACCACTCTGGATAGTACCAAGCAGTGATGTCTTACTGTAAACCACTCTGGATAGTACCAAGCAGTGATGCAGTACTGTAAACCACTCTGGATAGTACCAAGCAGTGATGCAGTACTGTAAACCACTATGGATAGTACCAAGCATTGATGCCTTACTGTAAACCACTATGGATAGTACCAAGCAGTGATGCCTTACTGTAAACCACTCTGGATAGTAACAAGCAGTGATGCCTTACTGTAAACCACTCTGGATAGTACCAAGCAGTGATGTCTTACTGTAAACCACTCTGGATAGTACCAAGCAGTGATGCAGTACTGTAAACCACTCTGGATAGTACCAAGCAGTGATGCAGTAGTGTAAACCACTATGGATAGTACCAAGCATTGATGCCTTACTGTAAACCACTATGGATAGTACCAAGCAGTGATGCCTTACTGTAAACCACTATGGATAGTACCAAGCAGTGATGTCTTACTGTAAACCACTCTGGATAGTACCAAGCAGTGATGCAGTACTGTAAACCACTCTGGATAGTACCAAGCAGTGATGCAGTACTGTAAACCACTATGGATAGTACCAAGCAGTGATGTCTTACTGTAAACCACTCTGGATAGTACCAAGCAGTGATGTCTTACTGTAAACCACTATGGATAGTACCAAGCAGTGATGTCTTACTGTAAACCACTCTGGATAGTACCAAGCAGTGATGCCTTACTGTAAACCACTCTGGATAGTACCAAGCAGTGATGCAATGCTGTAAACCACTCTGGATAGTACCAAGCAGTGATGTCTTACTGTAAACCACTCTGGATAGTACCAAGCAGTGATGCAGTACTGTAAACCACTATGGATAGTACCAAGCAGTGATGTCTTACTGTAAACCACTATGGATAGTACCAAGCAGTGATGTCTTACTGTAAACCACTCTGGATAGTACCAAGCAGTGATGCCTTACTGTAAACCACTCTGGATAGTACCAAGCAGTGATGCAGTACTGTAAACCACTCTGGATAGTACCAAGCAGTGATGTCTTACTGTAAACCACTCTGGATAGTACCAAGCAGTGATGTCTTACTGTAAACCACTATGGATAGTACCAAGCAGTGATGTCTTACTGTAAACCACTCTGGATAGTACCAAGCAGTGATGTCTTACTGTAAACCACTCTGGATAGTACCAAGCAGTGATGTCTTACTGTAAACCACTCTGGATAGTACCAAGCAGTGATGTCTTACTGTAAACCACTATGGATAGTACCAAGCAGTGATGTCTTACTGTAAACCACTCTGGATAGTACCAAGCAGTGATGCCTTGCTGTAAACCACTCTGGATAGTAACAAGCAGTGATGCCTTACTGTAAACCACTCTGGATAGTACCAAGCAGTGATGTCTTACTGTAAACCACTCTGGATAGTACCAAGCAGTGATGCAGTACTGTAAACCACTCTGGATAGTACCAAGCAGTGATGCAGTACTGTAAACCACTATGGATAGTACCAAGCATTGATGCCTTACTGTAAACCACTATGGATAGTACCAAGCAGTGATGCCTTACTGTAAACCACTCTGGATAGTAACAAGCAGTGATGCCTTACTGTAAACCACTCTGGATAGTACCAAGCAGTGATGTCTTACTGTAAACCACTCTGGATAGTACCAAGCAGTGATGCAGTACTGTAAACCACTCTGGATAGTACCAATCAGTGATGCAGTACTGTAAACCACTATGGATAGTACCAAGCATTGATGCCTTACTGTAAACCACTATGGATAGTACCAAGCAGTGATGCCTTACTGTAAACCACTATGGATAGTACCAAGCAGTGATGTCTTACTGTAAACCACTCTGGATAGTACCAAGCAGTGATGCAGTACTGTAAACCACTCTGGATAGTACCAAGCAGTGATGCAGTACTGTAAACCACTCTGGATAGTACCAAGCAGTGATGTCTTACTGTAAACCACTCTGGATAGTACCAAGCAGTGATATACTGTAAAACACTCTGGATAGTACCAAGCAGTGATATACTGTAAACCGCTCTGGATAGTACCAAGCAGTGATTTCTTACTGTAAACCACTCTGGATAGTACCAAGCAGTGATGCAGTACTGTAAACCACTCTGGATAGTACCAAGCAGTGATGTCTTACTGTAAACCACTCTGGATAGTACCAAGCAGTGATGCAGTACTGTAAACCACTATGGATAGTACCAAGCAGTGATGTCTTACTGTAAACCACTATGGATAGTACCAAGCAGTGATGTCTTACTGTAAACCACTCTGGATAGTACCAAGCAGTGATGTCTTACTGTAAACCACTCTGGATAGTACCAAGCAGTGATGCAATACTGTAAACCACTCTGGATAGTACCAAGCAGTGATGTCTTACTGTAAACCACTCTGGATAGTACCAAGCAGTGATGTCTTACTGTAAACCACTATGGATAGTACCAAGCAGTGATGTCTTACTGTAAACCACTCTGGATAGTACCAAGCAGTGATGCCTTACTGTAAACCACTCTGGATAGTACCAAGCAGTGATGCAATGCTGTAAACCACTCTGGATAGTACCAAGCAGTGATGTCTTACTGTAAACCACTCTGGATAGTACCAAGCAGTGATGCAGTACTGTAAACCACTATGGATAGTACCAAGCAGTGATGTCTTACTGTAAACCACTCTGGATAGTACCAAGCAGTGATGCCTTACTGTAAACCACTCTGGATAGTACCAAGCATTGATGTCTTACTGTAAACCACTCTGGATAGTACCAAGCAGAGATGTCTTACTGTAAACCACTATGGATAGTACCAAGCAGTGATGTCTTACTGTAAACCACTCTGGATAGTACCAAGCAGTGATGCAGTACTGTAAACCACTATGGATAGTACCAAGCAGTGATGTCTTACTGTAAACCACTATGGATAGTACCAAGCAGTGATGTCTTACTGTAAACCACTATGGATAGTACCAAGCAGTGATGTCTTACTGTAAACCACTCTGGATAGTACCAAGCAGTGATGCCTTACTGTAAACCACTCTGGATAGTACCAAGCAGTGATGCAATACTGTAAACCACTCTGGATAGTACCAAGCAGTGATGTCTTACTGTAAACCACTCTGGATAGTACCAAGCAGTGATGCAGTACTGTAAACCACTATGGATAGTACCAAGCAGTGATGTCTTACTGTAAACCACTATGGATAGTACCAAGCAGTGATGTGTTACTGTAAACCACTCTGGATAGTACCAAGCAGTGATGCCTTACTGTAAACCACTCTGGATAGTACCAAGCAGTGATGCAGTACTGTAAACCACTCTGGATAGTACCAAGCAGTGATGTCTTACTGTATAAACCACTCTGGATAGTACCAAGCAGTGATGCAGTACTGTAAACCACTATGGAGAGTACCAAGCAGTGATGTCTTACTGTAAACCACTCTGGATAGTACCAAGCATTGATGTCTTACTGTAAACCACTCTGGATAGTACCAAGCAGAGATGTCTTACTGTAAACCACTATGGATAGTACCAAGCAGTGATGTCTTACTGTAAACCACTCTGGATAGTACCAAGCAGTGATGTCTTACTGTAAACCACTCTGGATAGTACCAAGCAGTGATGCAGTACTGTAAACCACTCTGGATAGTACCAAGCAGTGATGTCTTACTGTAAACCACTCTGGATAGTACCAAGCAGTGATTTCTTACTGTAAACCACTCTGGATAGTACCAAGCAGTGATGCAGTACTGTAAACCACTCTGGATAGTACCAAGCAGTGATGTCTTACTGTAAACCACTCTGGATAGTACCAAGCAGTGATGCAGTACTGTAAACCACTATGGATAGTACCAAGCAGTGATGTCTTACTGTAAACCACTCTGGATAGTACCAAGCATTGATGTCTTACTGTAAACCACTCTGGATAGTACCAAGCAGTGATGTCTTACTGTAAACCACTATGGATAGTACCAAGCAGTGATGTCTTACTGTAAACCACTCTGGATAGTACCAAGCAGTGATGTCTTACTGTAAACCACTCTGGATAGTACCAAGCAGTGATGTCTTACTGTAAACCACTCTGGATAGTACCAAGCAGTGATGTCTTACTGTAAACCACTCTGGATAGTACCAAGCAGTGATGTCTTACTGTAAACCACTCTGGATAGTACCAAGCAGTGATGTCTTACTGTAAACCACTCTGGATAGTACCAAGCAGTGATATACTGTAAACCACTCTGGATAGTACCAAGCAGTGATATCTTACTGTAAACCACTCTGGATAGTACCAAGCAGTGATGTCTTACTGTAAACCACTCTGGATAGTACCAAGCAGTGATGTCTTACTGTAAACCACTCTGGATAGTACCAAGCAGAGATGCAGTACTGTAAACCACTATGGATAGTACCAAGCAGTGATGCAGTACTGTAAACCACTCTGGATAGTACCAAGCAGTGATGTCTTACTGTAAACCACTCTGGATAGTACCAAGCAGTGATACAGTACTGTAAACCACTCTGGATAGTACCAAGCAGTGATGTCTTACTGTAAACCACTCTGGATAGTACCAAGCAGTGATATACTGTAAACCACTCTGGATAGTGGAACAGAAGAACAAGTTCAGTTTTTCTGACCCTGAAAGACCTCAGCCTGCTGAGAAAGGTATGTGGACACCTGCTCGTCGAACATCTCATTCCAAAATCATTGGCATTAATATGGAGTTCCATTCAGCCACAAGAGCATTGGTGAGGTCGGTCACTGATGTTGGGCGATTAGGTCTGGCTCACAGTCGGCGTTTCAATTCATCCCAATGGTGTTCAATGGGGTTGAGGTCAGGGTTCTGTGCAAGCCAGTCAAAGTGTTCCAGTCTTCCACATCGATCTCGAGAAACCATTTCTGTATTGACCTAGATTTGTGCACGGGGGCATTGTCATGCTGAAATAGGAAAGGCCCTTCGCCAATCTATTGCCACAATGTTGGCAGCACAGAATTGTCCAGAATGTCATTGTATGGTGCAGAATTAAGATTTCCCTTCATTGGAACACTAAGGGGCCCGAACCACGAAAAACAGCCCCAGAACATTATTCCTCCTCCACCAAACTTTACAGTGGGCACTGTGCATTGGGGCAGGTAGCGTTCTCCTAGCATCCGCTAAATCCAGATTTGTTCATCGAACTGCTAGATGGTGAAGCGTGATTCGTCACTCCAGAGAACATGTTTCCACTGCTCCAGAGTCCAATAGCGGCAGATTTTACACCACTCCAGCCAAAGCATTACGCATGGTGATCGTAGGGTTGTGTGCGTCTGCTCGGCCTTGGAAGCCGAATTCATGAAGCTCCCAACGAACAGTTATTGTGACGTTGCTTCCAGAGGCAGTTTGAAACTCGGTAGTTAAGGGTTGCAATCGAGGACAGATGATTTGTACGAGCTACGCGGTTCAAAACTTGGATGTCCCGATCTGTGAGCTTGTGTGGCCTACCACTTTGTGGCTGAGCCGTAGTTGCTCCAAGAGGTTTCCACTCCACAATAACGTAACTTACAGTTTGCCTGAGGCAGCTCTAGCAGGGCAGAAGCAAACTGAATTGTTGGAAAGGTGGCATCCACGTTGAAAGTCACCGAGCTCTTCTTCTACTGCCAACATTCGTCTATGGAGATCGCATGGCTGTGTGCTCGATCTTATACACTTGTCAGCAACGGGTGTGGCTAAAATAGCCACATCATTTTAATGGGTGTCTACATACTTTGGCCATGTTGTGTACATACGTTGTTGTACCTTAGCATGGTTCACACGAACACTCCGTCTTAGGACATGATCAACATGTACTCCCAGCTAGTTATCGGAGTCTACTGCTGGATGTGAATAACGTCCTGGCTCCGGTAAGACAGTGTTTTCCGAGGCGGCTCACAATTGGCCCAACGTCGTCCAGGTTAGGGGAGGGTTGGGCCTTGTCCCATCACGCTCTAGCGATTCCTGTGGTGGGCCGGGGAGCACGCACGCCGACACGGTCACCAGTTGTACGGTGTTTCCTCTGACACGTTGGTTGCGGCTGGCTTGGTAGGGTCATATTTTAGAGGATGCATGGCTCTTGACCTTCACCTATCCCGAGTCCGTATGGGAGTTGCAGTGATGAGACAAGACTGTAACTACCAATTGGAAATCACAAAATTGTGGAGAAAAAAGGCTGTTTTTTGTCTAGGTACAGTTGTTATTATCATTTGACCTTTATTTAACCAAGTCAGTTCAGAACAAATTCTTATTTTCAATGGCGGCCTAGGAACAGTGGGTTAACTGGTCTAGGAACAGTGGGTTAACTGGTCTAGGAACAGTGGGTTAACTGGTCTAGGAAGAGGGGGTTAACTGGTCTAGGAACAGTGGGTTAACTGGTCTAGGAACAGTGGGTTAACTGGTCTAGGAACAGTGGGTTAACTGGTCTAGGAACAGTGGGTTAACTGGTCTAGGAACAGTGGGTTAACTGGTCTAGGAACAGTGGGTTACATGCCTCTTCAGGGGTAGAACGACAGATTTGTACCTTGTCAGCGCAGGGATTTGAATTTGCAACCTTGTGGTTACGAGCCCAATGCTCTAACCACTAGGCTACCTTCTGGTTACTAGTCCAACGCTCTAACCACGAGGCTACCTGCTGGTTACTAGTCCAACGCTCTAACCGCTAGGCTACCTGCTGGTTACTAGTCCAACGCTCTAACCACGAGGCTACCTGCTGGTTACTAGTCCAACGCTCTAACCGCTAGGCTACCTGCTGGTTACTAGTCCAACGCTCTAACCACGAGGCTACCTGCTGGTTACTAGTCCAACGCTCTAACCACGAGGCTACCCTGCCAGCAGGAAGGAAGGGCCAGCAGGAAGGAAGGGCCAGCAGGAAGGAAGGGCCAGCAGGAAGGAAGGGCCAGCAGGAAGGCGTCATCGGAGGATGTGATGATGTGAATGATGTGATGTTTAGTGTTTGGACAGGTGTAATCATTGGTATACAAAATGAAAAGGACTGTCACGTTCGTTTGTAGAGACGGACCAAGGCGCAGTTGTTGAGTTCCACATCATTTATTGAAAGTTTAAACTTAACAAAACAATAAACAATAAACTATAACAACAAACCGTGACTACAAAGATGCTACGTGCACTATCTCAAGACCCAATGTCTCTACATCTGCATTGCTTGCTGTTTGGGGTTTTAGGCTGGGTTTCTGTTCAGCACGTTGAGATATCAGCTGATGTACGAAGGGCTATATAAATACATTTGATTTGATTTGATTTGATTTGAATACCCCATAAACACAAGTGGAAAAAATGCTTCTTAAATATGATCCCCAATTAGAGACAACGATTACCAGCTGCCTCTAATTGGGAATCATACCAATCATCAACATAGAAAACAAAACTAGAACCCCCACATAGAAAATCTAAACTAGACTAACCCCCCAGCCACGCCCTGACCTACTCCACCATAGAAATGAAGGCTCTCTATGGTCAGGACGTGACAAGGACAGGTGACTTCACACAACCTTGCGGGGCAGTTGGTGATCAAATGAGTGCGAAGATTGTTTACCTTGAACAACTGAGTTATGATGTCACTGAGTCATGACAGAGTTTTAGGTTCCCAACCACTCTTCGAACTGGTAGGGCCCATCTTTCCTCCTCCTTCCTGACATCCCTTCTTCCGTTCCTCTCTGCATTCCTCCATTCCTGCCACAATTCCTCCCTTCATTCCTACATTGATCCTTACCTCCCTCCCTCCATTACTCCATTCCTCCCTCCATTCCTCCCTCCATTACTCCATTCCTCCCCCCATTCCTCCCTCCATTACTCCATTCCTCCCCCATTCCTCCCTCCATTACTCCATTCCTCCCCCATTCCTCCATTCCTCCTCCATTCCTCCCCCATTCCTCCATTCCTCCCTCCATTCCTCCCTCCATTACTCCATTCCTCCCTCCATTCCTCCCCCATTCCTCCATTCCTCCCTCCATTACTCCCTCCATTACTCCATTCCTCCCTCCATTACTCCCTCCATTACTCCATTCCTCCCTCCATTACTCCATTCCTCCCTCCATTACTCCCTCCATTACTCCATTCCTCCATTCCTCCCTCCATTCCTCCCTCCATTCCTCCCTCCATTACTCCATTCCTCCCCCCACCCCCCCCATTCCTCCATTCCTCCCTCCATTCCGCCCTCCATTCCTCCCCCATTCCTCCCCCATTCCTCCATTCCTCCCTCCATTCCTCCCTCCATTACTCCATTCCTCCCTCCATTACTCCATTCCTCCCTCCATTTCCATTTCTCCTTCCATTCCTCCTTCCCATCCCTCCCTCCATTCCTCCCTCCCACATTCCTCCCTCCATCTCTCCAACCCTCCTTCCATCTCTCACTCCATTCCTCCCTCCATCTCTCCAACCCTCCTTCCATCTCTCCCTCCATTCCTCCCTCCATTCCTCGATTCCCCCTCCCACATTCCTCCATCCCTCCAACCCTCCTTCCACCCCTCCCTCCATTCCTCCCACTACTATTAAAAGGTACTTTGAGATAACAGAAGTGCCATCCCCCCTTCCCCCTGGAAAGGCCTGGAGATTGTGATCCAGGGTCAGCAGGCTGGTAAACCAAACCAGGTAGAGATGATTACACCAGAGAGCAGAGAGAGCTGAGAGAGCAGAGACAGCAGAGAGAGCTGAGAGAGCAGAGACAGCAGAGAAAGCTGAGAGAGCAGAGACAGCAGAGAGAGCTGAGAGAGCAGAGACAGCTGAGAGAGCTGAGATAGCAGAGCAGAGAGTAGAGAGAGCTGAGAGAGCTGAGAGAGCAGAGCAGAGAGTAGAGAGAGCTGAGAGAGCAGAGAGAGCTGAGAGAGGAGAGAGAGCTGAGAGAGGTGAGAGAGCAGAGAGAGCAGAGAGCAGAGAGAGTTGAGAGAGCAGAGAGACCAGAGCAGAGAGTAGAGAGAGCTGAGAGAGTAGAGAGAGCAGAGAGAACTGAGAGAGCTGAGAGAGCAGAGAGAGCTCAGAGAGCAGAGAGAGCTGAGAGAGCATAGAGAGCAGAGCAGAGAGTAGAGAGTAGAGAGAGCAGAGAGAACTGAGAGAGATGAGAGAGCAGAGAGAGCTGAGAGAGCAGAGAGAGGAGAGAGAGCTGGGAGAGCTGAGAGAGCAGAGAGAGCTGGGAGAGCTGAGATAGCAGAGCAGAGAGTAGAGAGAGCTGAGAGAGCTGAGAGAGCAGAGCAGAGAGAGTTGAGAGAGCAGAGAGACCAGAGCAGAGAGTAGAGAGAGCTGAGAGAGTAGAGAGAGCAGAGAGAACTGAGAGAGCTGAGAGAGCAGAGAGAGCTCAGAGAGCAGAGAGAGCTGAGAGAGCATAGAGAGCAGAGCAGAGAGTAGAGAGTAGAGAGAGCAGAGAGAACTGAGAGAGATGAGAGAGCAGAGAGAGCTGAGAGAGCAGAGAGAGGAGAGAGAGCTGGGAGAGCTGAGAGAGCAGAGAGAGCTGGGAGAGCTGAGATAGCAGAGCAGAGAGTAGAGAGAGCTGAGAGAGCTGAGAGAGCAGAGCAGAGAGTAGAGAGAGCTGAGAGAGAGAGAGAGAGCTAAGAGAGGTGAGAGAGCAGAGAGAGAGCAGAGAGAGCTGAGAGAGCAGAGACAGCAGAGAGAGCTGAGAGAGCAGAGACAGCAGAGAAAGCTGAGAGAGCAGAGACAGCAGAGAGAGCTGAGAGAGCAGAGACAGCTGAGAGAGCATAGAGACCAGAGCAGAGAGTAGAGAGAGCTGAGAGAGCAGAGAGAGCAGAGAGAGCTGAGAGAGCTGAGAGAGCAGAGAGAGCTGAGAGAGCAGAGAGAGCTCAGAGAGCAGAGAGAGCTGAGAGAGCATAGAGAGCAGAGCAGAGAGTAGAGAGAACTGAGAGAGTAGAGAGAGCAGAGAGAACTGAGAGAGGTGAGAGAGCAGAGAGAACTGAGAGAGCAGAGAGAGGAGAGAGAGCTGAGAGAGCAGAGAGAGCTGAGAGAGCAGAGAGAGCTGAGAGAGCAGAGAGAGCTGAGAGAGCTGAGAGAGCAGAGCAGAGGGCTGAGAGAACAGAGAGCAAAGCAGAGAGCAGAGCAGAGAGCAGAGAGAGCTGAGAGAGCAGAGCAGGGAGCTGAGAGAGCTGAGAGAGCAGAGAGCAGAGCAGGGAGCTGAGAGAGCTGAGAGCAGAGCAGGGAGCTGAGAGAGCAGAGAGCAGAGGGTCCTCCTGGGTCCATGTTAATATTGTAAAGCTAAACGGTAAAAAACATATGAAAAAAAACACGTATGATGAAGTGTGATGAGGAAACACAGATGTAACACATCTCTAAAGAGGAAAGGTCTTTCTACTAAACATATGTGTGATGTAACACATCTCTAAGGAGGAAAGGTCTTTCTACTAAACATATGTATCATGTAACACATCTCTAAGGAGGAAAGGTCTTTCTACTAAACATATGTATGATGTAACACATCTCTAAGGAGGAAAGGTCTTTCTACTAAACATATGTGTGATGTAACACATCTCTAAGGAGGAAAGGTCTTTCTACTAAACATATGTATCATGTAACACATCTCTAAGGAGGAAAGGTCTTTCTACTAAACATATGTATGATGTAACACATCTCTAAGGAGGAAAGGTCTTTCTACTAAACATATGTATCATGTAACACATCTCTAAGGAGGAAAGGTCTTTCTACTAAACATATGTATCATGTAACACATCTCTAAGGAGGAAAGGTCTTTCTACTAAACATATGTGTGATGTAACACATCTCTAAGGAGGAAAGGTCTTTCTACTAAACATATGTATGATGTAACACATCTCTAAGGAGGAAAGGTCTTTCTACTTCTTTTGTTCTTTGCGGAAACATTCACAGAAAATATCAGATAAGTTCACTATTATGATGGTCAGTCATGCCGAGCACATTTTTTAAATAATAGTGAATGGAATAGTGAATAGAATAGTGAATGGAATAGTGAATGGAATAGTGAATTATAATAGTGAATTAGAATAGGGAATGGAATAGTAATAATAATAATAATATATGCCATTTAGCAGACGCTTTTATCCAAAGCGACATACAGTCATGTGTGCATACATTCTACGTATGGGTGGTCCCGGAATCGAACCCACTACCCTGGCGTTACAAGCGCCATGCTCTACCAACTGAGCTACAGAAGGACGAATAGTGAATGGAATAGTGAATAGAATAGGGAATTAGAATAGTGAATGGAATAGTGAATGGAATAGCGAATAGGACAGTGAATGGAATAGTGAATAGGATAGTGAATTAGAATAGGGAATGGAATAGTGAATTAGAATAGGGAATGGAATAGTGAATTAGAATAGTGAATTAGAATAGGGGATGGAATAGTGAATTAGAATAGTGAATTAGAATAGGGAATGGAATAGTGAATTAGAATAGGGAATGGAATAGTGAATTAGAATAGGGTATGGAATAGTGAATTAGAATAGGGAATGGAATAGTGCATAGAATAGTGAATAGAATAGTGAATTAGTATAGTGAATTAGAATAGTGAATGGAATAGTGAATAGAATAGTGAATTAGAATAGTGAATTAGAATAGGGAATGGAATAGTGAATTAGAATAGTGAATTAGAATAGGGAATAGAATAGTGAATTAGAATAGGGAATGGAATAGTGAATTAGAATAGGGAATGGAATAGTGCATAGAATAGTGAATTAGAATAGTGAATTAGAATAGGGAATAGAATAGTGAATTAGAATAGGGAACGGAATAGTGAATATAATAGTGAATTAGAATAGTGAATTAGAATAGGGAATGGAATAGTGAATTAGAATAGTGAATGGAATAGTGAATTAGAATAGGGAATGGAATAGTGAATTAGAATAGTGAATGGAATAGTGAATTAGAATAGTGAATTAGAATAGTGAATGGAATAGTGAATGGAATAGTGAATGGAATAGTGAATAGAATAGTGAATTAGAATAGTGAATGGAATAGTGAATAGAATAGTGAATGGAATAGTGAATAGAATAGTGAATGGAATAGTGAATAGAATAGTGAATAGAATAGTGAATGGAATAGTGAATAGAATAGTGAATAGAATAGTGAATAGAATAGTGAATGGAATAGTGAATGGAATAGTGAATGGAATAGTGAATGGAATAGTGAATGGAATAGTGAATGGAATAGTGAATGGAATAGTGAATGGAATAGTGAATGGAATAGTGAATGGAATAGTGAATGGAATAGTGAATGGAATAGTGAATGGAATAGTGAATGGAATAGTGAATGGAATAGTGAATGGAATAGTGAATAGAATAGTGAATGGAATAGTGAATAGAATAGTGAATGGAATAGTGAATGGAATAGTGAATGGAATAGTGAATAGAATAGTGAATGGAATAGTGAATAGAATAGTGAATGGAATAGTGAATGGAATAGTGAATGGAATAGTGAATGGAAGAGTGAATGGAATAGTGAATGGAATAGTGAATAGAATAGTGAATGGAATAGTGAATGGAATAGTGAATGGAATAGTGAATAGAATAGTGAATGGAATAGTGAATAGAATAGTGAATGGAATAGTGAATGGAATAGTGAATGGAATAGTGAATAGGATAGTGAATGGAATAGTGAATAGAATAGTGAATTAGAATAGTGAATAGAATAGTGAATGGAATAGCGAATAGGACAGTGAATAGAATAGTGAATAGAGAAAAGAAACACAGATGTAACATATCTCTAAGGAGGATCATATATATCTCCGGCTCAGACAGTGTGTGTGTGTGTGTTTGAGTGTGTGTGTGTGTGTGTGTGTGTGTGTGTGTGTGTGTGTGTGTGTGTGTGTGTGTGTGTGTGTGTGTGTGTGTGTGTGTGTGTGTGTGTGTGTGTGTGTGTGTGTGTGAGATTTTAAAGCAGTTCTCCCCATCTGGTTTGTGCATATAATAGTCTCTCTGCGAATTGCATCAGTCTGTTACATCTCACTTATTCACACGTCTGCCCCCCATATACAGTACCAGGTAGTATAATATACAGTACCATGTAGTATAATATACATTACCAGGTAGTATAATATACAGTACCAGGTAGTATAATATACAGTACCATGTAGTATAATATACAGGACCAGGTAGTATAATATACAGTACCAGGTAGTATAATATACAGTACCAGGTAGTATAATATACAGTACCAGGTAGTATAATATACAGTACCAGGTAGTATAATATACAGTACCAGGTAGTATAATATACAGTACCAGGTAGTATAATATACAGTACCAGGTAGTATAATATACAGTACCAGGTAGTATAATATACAGTACCAGGTAGTATAATATACAGTACCAGGTAGTATAATATACAGTACCAGGTATTATAATATACAGTACCAGGTATTATAATATACAGTACCAGGTAGTATAATATACAGTACCAGGTATTATAATATACAGTACCTGGTAGTATAATATACAGTACCTGGTAGTATAATATACAGTACCAGTCAAAAGTTCGGACACACCTACTCATTCAAGGGTTTTTCTTTATTTTTACTATTTTCTACATTGTAGAATAATAGTGAAAACATCAAAACTATGAAATAACACATATGGAATCGTGTAGTAACCAAAAAAAAGTGTTTAAACAAATCAAAATATATTTTATATTTTAATATTTGCGATTCTTTAAAGTAGGCATCCTTTAAGTTGATGACAGCTTTGCACTCGCTTGGCATTCTCTCAACCAGCTTCATGAGGTCGTCACCCGAAATGCATTTCAATTAAAAATGAATCTGTGGAATTTCTTTCCTCACCTGCCCCTCCCCCACCACCTGCCCCTCCCCCACCACCTGCCCCTCCCCCACCACCTGCCCCTCCCCCACCACATGCCCCTCCCCCACCACCTGCCCCTCCCCCCACCACCTGCCCCTCCCCCCGCCACCTGCCCCTCCCACCTTGACATGATCTAGTCAGATGTTAAACACATCCCAATCACATGACCCTCTCCAGTACACTATCGCTAACAATAACCAAAACGCCCTGACATGGAGACATGGGTTGACTCTCAAAATGCATCCTATTCTATTCATTCAGCACTACTTTTGACCCGGGTATATAGTACTCTGGTCTAAAGTAGTGCACTACATAGGGAATAAGGGAGTCATTTGAGGAGGAGCCTGTGAGACATGGATCCCAGTGGAGTGGTTTTGATTAACCATCCAGGTCTGGTCTGCAGGTTTCACTCCGAATGTTGTTCTGGAGGATCACCACCTGGCACAAATACAAAGTCATAAAATCGGATTTTATCCCTAACCTTAAAACTAACCTTAATCTTAAACCTAACCTCAACCCTATACCCGTACCCCATCCTCCCCCCAGTCCCAGCCCTGTACCCCTGCCACTGTCACAGACCCTACTCCCCAGCCCCATAACCAAGCCCCATTGAGTTTACTACGAATGCACAGCCCTATAACCCAGCCCTAACCCCAGCCTCAAACCTATACCCGTACCCCATCCTCCCCCCAGTCCCAGCCCTGTACCCCAGCCCTGTACCCCTGCCACTGTCACAGACCCTACTCTCCAGCCCCATAACCAAGCCCCATTGAGTTTACTACGAATGTGATCATTGAGAGCGTTGGAGGCCTCTTTTCCGTTTGGATCGATTCCCTTTCACAATGCAGTGGTATGTGAAGTCGATTCGGACTGTTTGTTTTGCACTAGAAACGGTCTCATTGACCTTTCTGTTTACATTTACAGTGGTAGTCTACTGCTGAGTCCCCTCCCTCCACCTCTGACGAAGTTAAGCCAATCGGAGCACGATAAATCTTTTCGCTCGTACGTCAGTGTCACCGTTTATCATTCCTTTATGTTTCCCTTTATGAATCTAAAGCTTACGCAATGTTTAATAGTAATGGTGTTTTGGCTAACTGGCTTTGAAGTGACGTAGAAAATGAGCTCGAGACAGAAGGAGAGAGAAGGAAGGTTAGAAAACAGAATTTACAGCCCCTTCAGAACCTCTCGCTGATCTCCCCTCCGTCTCTCAGCATCTCCATGGAAGCAGGAAGTGAGAGGAAAGTATTCCAAGATGGCCGCCAGCTTTGTGAATGGCAGACATTCCTCAGCGGCAGGGTGTCATTGGGGGTAAGAGGGTGGAGGAGGGGGAAGGAGGGGGTTGTAGGGGGGTGGGAGGGGGGTCGGTCTAGTTGTAGTGTTTACTCCCAATGGGGACTATATAAATAGTAACTGCTGCTGTAAAAGGACATCCTGTCACTAGGTTTTCAATAAAACACCAGTTAAACAAACAATCAGTTTCCCTTTGGGCCCTGCTGGAGGCTGGAGGCTGGAGGCTGGAGGCAGGAGGCTGGAGGCTGGAGCCTGGAGGCTGGAGGCTGGAGGCTGGGCTAAACTGACTGGCTGACTGACTGACTGGCTGACTGACTGAGTGAAGCCTGTCTGGCTGACTGACTGGCTGGCTGAGTGAAGCCTGTCTGTCTCTCTACTTTATCCTCTCTCTGTCTCTCTCCTTTATCCTCTCTCTGTCTCTCTCCTTTCTCCTCTCTCTGTCTCTCTCCTTTATCCTCTCTCTGTCTCTCTCCTTTATCCTCTCTCTGTCTCTCTCCTTTATCCTCTCTCTGTCTCTCTCCTTCTCCTCTCTCTGTCTCTCTCCTTTTTCCTCTCTCTGTCTCTCTCCTTTTCCTCTCTCTGTCTCTCTCCTTCTCCTCTCTCTGTCTCTCTCCTTCTCCTCTCTCTGTCTCTCTCCTTTCTCCTCTCTCTGTCTCTCTCCTTTTCCTCTCTCTGTCTCTCTCCTTTCTCCTCTCTCTGTCTCTCTCCTTTTTCCTCTCTCTGTCTCTCTCCTTATCCTCTCTCTGTCTCTCTCCTTCTCCTCTCTCTGTCTCTCTCCTTATCCTCTCTCTGTCTCTCTCCTTTCTCCTCTCTGTCTCTCTCCTTTCTCCTCTCTCTGTCTCTCTCCTTTTCCCTCTCTCTGTCTCTCTCCTTTATCCTCTCTCTGTCTCTCTCCTTTATCCTCTCTCTGTCTCTCTCCTTTATCCTCTCTCTGTCTCTCTCCTTATCCTCTCTCTGTCTCTCTCCTTTCTCCTCTCTCTGTCTCTCTCCTTTCTCCTCTCTCTGTCTCTCTCCTTTCTCCTCTCTCTGTCTCTCTCCTTTATCCTCTCTCTGTCTCTCTCCTTATCCTCTCTCTGTCTCTCTCCTTTCTCCTCTCTCTGTCTCTCTCCTTTCTCCTCTCTCTGTCTCTCTCCTTTTCCTCTCTCTGTCTCTCTCCTTTATCCTCTCTGTCTCTCTCCTTTCTCCTCTCTCTGTCTCTCTCCTTTTTCCTCTCTCTGTCTCTCTCCTTTATCCTCTCTCTGTCTCTCTCCTTTCTCCTCTCTCTGTCTCTCTCCTTTCTCCTCTCTCTGTCTCTCTCCTTTCTCCTCTCTCTGTCTCTCTCCTTTTTCCTCTCTCTGCCTCTCTCCTTTCTCCTCTCTCTGTCTCTCTCCTTTCTCATCTCTCTGTCTCTCTCCTTTTTCCTCTCTCTGTCTCTCTCCTTTTTCCTCTCTCTGTCTCTCTCCTTTCTCCTCTCTCTGTCTCTCTCCTTTCTCCTCTCTCTGTCTCTCTCCTTTCTCCTCTCTCTGTCTCTCTCCTTTATCCTCTCTCTGTCTCTCTCCTTATCCTCTCTCGGTCTCTCTCCTTTCTCCTCTCTCTCCTCTCTCCTTTTTCCTCTCTCTGTCTCTCTCCTTTCTCCTCTCTCCTCTCTCCCTTTTCCTCTCTCTGTCTCTCTCCTTTTAACTTACACTGTAAAACATTCTTGTTGTTTAATAAACAGTATTATATAATAAAACAAACTCTAAAGTACCATATTAGTTATTTACAGTAAATTGCCATAAATGGCAATGCACCCTGGGTAATTCTAGGCGTAAACAGTAAATTATTCTGTAAATTCCAAAGACTCCTTGGTTTAGCAGTACATTACAGTAACCGCACAGCATCCTGGGCTTGGCAACTGGCACATTTTTCAAACAATTCTGAGTGATAGGATTAAGGTCTGAAGGGAACCAACCAAACAAGGTGTGTACCACATTTATATAATTTACACAATTAATTACACAGACTATAACACTGTTATGGGGAAAACCAGGGGCGTAAGCGCTGGTGGGCCACTGGGGGGCCAGGACCAACCATTCAGATTGAGCAAAAACAATTATATGTCTATATCTATCAACTCAGTGAGCAGGTGAGCAGGTGGCTGCAGCAGTAATGATGTTCAGGTGACGTTCAGATGATGTTCAGGTGATGTTCAGGTGATGTTCATGTGATGTTCCTCCCAGCTGAGGCAGTAATGATGTTCAGGTGACGTTCAGGTGACGTTCATGTGCTGTTCAGGTGACGTTCATGTGCTGTTCAGGTGATGTTCAGGTGATGTTCAGGTGATGTTCCTCCCAGCTGAGGCAGTAATGATGTTCAGGTGACGTTCAGGTGACGTTCATGTGCTGTTCAGGTGATGTTCAGGTGACGTTCATGTGCTGTTCAGGTGATGTTCAGGTGATGTTCAGGTGATGTTCAGGTGATGTTCAGGTGATGTTCAGGTGATGTTCCTCCCGGCTGCAGCAGTAATGATGTTCAGGTGACGTTCAGATGATGTTCAGGTGATGTTCCTCCCGGATGCAGCAGTAATGATGTTCAGGTGATGTTCAGGTGACGTTCGTTCAGGTGATGTTCCTCCCGGATGCAGCAGTAATGATGTTCAGGTGATGTTCAGGTGACGTTCAGGTGACGTTCAGGTGATGTTCAGGTGATGTTCCTCCCAGCTGCAGCAGTAAAGATGTTCGGTGATGTTCAGGTGACGTTCCTCCCAGCTGCAGCAGTAATGATGTTCAGGTGATGTTCAGGTGATGTTCCTCCCAGCTGAGGCAGTAATGATGTTCAGGTGACGTTCAGATGACGTTCAGGTGATGTTCAGGTGATGTTCCTCCCAGCTGCAGCAGTAAAGATGTTCCGGTGATGTTCAGGTGACGTTCCTCCCAGCTGCAGCAGTAATGATGTTCAGGTGATGTTCAGGTGACGTTCCTCCCAGCTGCAGCAGTAATGATGTTCAGGTGATGTTCAGGTGATGTTCAGGTGATGTTCAGGTGACGTTCAGGTGACGTTCAGGTGACGTTCCTCCCAGCTGCAGCAGTAATGATGTTCAGGTGATGTTCAGGTGATGTTCAGGTGATGTTCAGGTGATGTTCAGGTGATGTTCAGGTGATGTTCTTCCCAGCTGCAGCAGTATTTATGGTTCAGTCACCTGAGGTCGATTGTTGCCGTGCTATCCTGTTACCGTCCTGGCTTTAATCCCCTGTTATGGTTGCAGAGGGACAGGGTACAGTGGAGGGGATAGGGGCATAGACAGCATAGACACACAGACATGCAGGCCAGGAAATAAACCTGGAGACATTCTTAAAACTAAGGAATGTATCAGGAAACCTTTTAGGCGAGAGAAAGAGAGAGAGAGAAAGAGAGAGCAAGGAGAAAGAGAGGGAGAGAGAGAGAGACAGACAGAGAGGAAGAGAGACAGACAGAAAGAGAGGGAGAGAGACAGACAGAAAGAGAGGGAGACAGACAGACAGAAAGAGAGGGAGAGAGACAGACAGAAAGAGAGGGAGAGAGACAGACAGAAAGAGAGGGAGACAGACAGACAGAAAGAGAGGGAGAGAGACAGACAGAAAGAGAGGGAGAGAGAGACAGAGACAGAAAAAGAGGGACGGAGACAGAAATAATGAACTACAGGACAAAATACAAACCCTCAGCCCAAAAAGACCTGCGCTGTTGATGGTCCACAGTGAAAGGATAAATTCCAATTGGCTATACATAAATTATTTAACATCATACATAAATTATTTAACATCATACATAAATTATTTAACATCATACTCAGCATCTTTTACAAAAATTTGTAAAACATGTTTATTTTTTTGCCCCAATTTCGTGGTATCCAATTGGTAGTTGTTACAGTCTTGTCTCATCGCTGCAACTCCCGTACGGGCTCGGGAGAGGTGAAGGTCGAGAGAGCCATGCGATCTCTGAAAACACAACCCAGCCAAGCCGCTCTGCTTCTTGACACCATGCCCATTCAACCCGGAAGCCAGACCGGTTGTGTCAGAGGAATGCTGTTGTGTCAGAGGAAACACCATACACCTGGCGACCTGGTCAGCATGCACTGCGCCTGGCCCGCCACAGGAGTCACTAGTGCACGATGAGACAAGGATATCCCTGCGGGCCAATTGTGCGTCGCCCCATGGACCTCCCGGTCGCGGCCGGCTCCGACAGAGCCTGGGCTCGAACCCAAGATCTTTGGTGGCTAGCACTGCGATGAAGTGCCTTAGACCACTGCGCCACCCGGGAGGCCCAGCTCTGGCATTTTCCCCAATATTTGGAACCAAGGACTGATCACCCCAATCCACAAAAGTGGAGACAAATTTGTACATTTCCTCAGTGAAAACAATATACTGAGAAAATGTAAAATTGGGTTTTTACCAAAATTACCGTATGACAGATCACGTATTCACCCTGCATAGACTAACGTACAAACAACCGAACACTGAATACAGAAGAACAAGATAAATAAATGAAAACCGAAACAGTTCTGTATGGTAAAACAGAGACACAGAAAACAACCACCCACAACCTATAGTGGGAAAACAGGCTGCCTAAGTATGGTTCTCAATCAGAGACAACGACAGACAGCTGTCCCTGATTGGAGACCATACCAGGCCAAACACAGAAATACAAAACCTAGAATACACAACATAGAATGCCCACCCCAACTCACTGACCAAACTAAAACAGAGACATAAAAAAGGAACTCAGGTCAGGACGTGACAATAACATTCTGGAGTATATGCAAATGGCCGTCATACACACTGAGGCGGTGAAAATATATTTATATTTGTGTCATTCTCAAAACTTTTGGTCATCTTCCCCAATATTTGGAACCAAGGACTGATCACCCCAATCCACAAAAGTGGAGACAAATTTGTACATTTCCTCAGTGAAAACAACTGTATGTTTTGAAGAGGGTGGGGCTTAAGTTGCATCCCTGTCTCAGCCCACGGCCCTGTGGAAAGAAATGTGTGTTTATTTCCCCATTTTAACCACACACTTGTTTGTGTACATGGATTTTATAATGTCATATGTTTTTCTCCCAACACCACTTTCTATCAATTTGTATAGCAGACCCTCAGGCCAAATTGAGTCGAAGGCTTTAATGGAAATCAACAAAGCATGAGAAGACTTTACCTTTGTTTTTGGTTTGTTTGTTTGTCAATTAGGGTGTGCAGGGTGAATACGTGGTCTGTTGTACGGTAATTTGGTAAAAAGCCAATTTGACATTTGCTCAGTACATTGTTTTCACTGTCTGTTGTTAATGATGCAGAGGATTTTCCCAAGGTTGCTGTTGACACATATCCCACGGTAGTTATTGGGGTCAGATTTGTCCTCACTTTTGTGGATTGGGGTGATATTGTGGGAGATGCCAGAGCTAAGGATTATGTTAAAGTACAGCCAATTGGAATTTGTGGTCTGTATATTTTATCATTTCATTGGAGGGTTTGTACTTTGTCCTGTAGTTAATTCAATGTAAATGTGAACCCAGTGAGTTCTGAGTCGTCTTTCATAGTTGATTCTACGATTTGTATTTGATCATAGATAACTCTTTGCGCTGTTGTTTGTTTAGAATATTCACATTTTAGTAGTTGATTATATGGATTCTTCAATTACATTGAGCTGATTTCTGACGTGCTGTTCCTTCTTTTTCCGTAGTGTATTTCTGTAAAGTTTTAGTGATTCACCATAGTGAAGACTCAGGTTTTCTGGGTCTCGCTGTTAATTTTCTTAGGTTCTCTGTTGGACATTTTTAGCTGAGAGGTCAAATATACTGTTCAGGTTTTCTACTACCAAGTGTACACCATCACTATTATAGTAAAACATTTTTTTTCCTGGAAGTTGGCTAAAAGGGATTGGATTTGTTGTTGTCTCATTGTTTTTTGGTTGGTTTCCATACTACATTCCTTCCATCTCTAACGTTTCTTAATATTATTCAGCTTCTTTGGCTTTGATTGCTCATGATTGAGTATTGCTCTGTTCAAGTAGTCTCTCTCTCTCTCTCTCTCTCTCTCTCTCTCTCTCTCTCTCTCTCTCTCTCTCTCTCTCTCTCTCTCTCTCTCTCTCTCTCTCTCTCTCTCTCTCTCTCTCTCTCTCTCTCTCGTCAGTCACATGTAGACTATAAGTAGTTCTAATCAGCTAACTAAATACAATCCACAAAATCCACATAAATCCACAAAATACACCTAAATCCAACTAATCCAACTAAATCCAATATCAATTGGTGAAATTGTCATATATCGTAAAAGGCCCCACGAAAACATATCCACTTTGGCACGATGTAGGTAAACATATAGACCCCACGTAGACTACCCATATTGGGCAGACACTACTTTGGCACGATGTGGGTAAACATATAGACCCCACGTAGGCTACCCATATTGGGCAGACACTACTTTGGCACGATGTGGGTAAACATATAGACCCCACGTAGGCTACCCATATTGGGCAGACACTACTTTGGCACGATGTGGGTAAACATATAGACCCCACGTAGACTACCCATATTGGGCAGACACTACTTTGGCACGATGTGGGTAAACATATAGACCCCACGTAGGCTACCCATATTGGGCAGACACTACTTTGGCACGATGTGGGTAAACATATAGACCCCACGTAGGCTACCCATATTGGGCAGACACTACTTTGGCACGATGTGGGTAAACATATAGACCCCACGTAGGCTACCCATATTGGGCAGACACTACTTTGGCACGATGTGGGTAAACATATAGACCCCACGTAGACTACCCATATTGGGCAGACACTACTTTGGCACGATGTGGGTAAACATATAGACCCCACGTAGGCTACCCATATTGGGCAGACACTACTTTGGCACGATGTGGGTATAGACCCCACGTAGGCTACCCATATTGGGCAGACACTACTTTGGCACGATGTGGGTATAGACCCCACGTAGGCTACCCATATTGGGCCGACACTACTTTGGCACGATGTGGGTAAACATATAGACCCCACGTAGGCTACCCATATTGGGCCGACACTACTTTGGCACGATATAGACCCCACGTAGGCTACCCATATTGGGCAGACACTACTTTGGCACGATGTGGGTAAACATATAGACCCCACGTAGACTACCCATATTGGGCAGACACTACTTTGGCACGATGTGGGTAAACATATAGACCCCACGTAGGCTACCCATATTGGGCCGACACTACTTTGGCACGATATAGACCCCATGTAGACTACCCATATTGGGCAGACACTACTTTGGCACGATGTGGGTAAACATATAGACCCCACGTAGACTACCCATATTGGGCCGACACTACTTTGGCACGATGTGGGTAAACATATAGACCCCACGTAGGCTACCCATATTGGGCAGACACTACTTTGGCACGATGTGGGTAAACATATAGACCCCACGTAGACTACCCATATTGGGCAGACACTACTTTGGCACGATGTGGGTAAACATATAGACCCCACGTAGACTACCCATATTGGGCAGACACTACTTTGGCACGATGTGGGTAAACATATAGACCCCACGTAGACTACCCATATTGGGCAGACACTACTTTGGCACGATGTGGGTAAACATATAGACCCCACGTAGGCTACCCATATTGGGCAGACACTACTTTGGCACGATGTGGGTAAACATATAGACCCCATATTGGGCAGACACTACCCATATTGGGTAAACATATATTGGGCAGACACTACTTTGGCACGATGTGGGTAAACATATAGACCCCACGTAGGCTACCCATATTGGGCAGACACTACTTTGGCACGATGTGGGTAAACATATAGACCCCACGTAGACCACCCATATTGGGCAGACACTACTTTGGCACGATGTGGGTAAACATATAGACCCCATATTGGGCAGACACTACTTTTTGGGTAAACAGACCCGATGTGGACTACCCATATATTGGGCAGACACTACTTTGGCACGATGTGGGTAAACATATAGACCCCACGTAGGCTACCCATATTGGGCAGACACTACTTTGGCACGATGTGGGTAAACATATAGACCCCATATTAGACCACCCATATTGGGCAGACACTACTTTGGCACGATGTGGGTAAACATATAGACCCCACGTAGACTACCCATATTGGGCAGACACTACTTTGGCACGATGTGGGTAAACATTTAGACCCCGTAGGCCACCCATATTGGGCAGACACTACTTTGGCACGATGTGGGTAAACATATAGACCCCATATTGGGCAGACACTACTTTGGCACGATGTGGGTAAACATATATTGGGCAGACACTACTTTGGCACGATGTGGGTAAACATATAGACCCCACGTAGGCTACCCATATTGGGCAGACACTACTTTGGCACGATGTGGGTAAACATATAGACCCCACGTAGACCACCCATATTGGGCCGACACTACTTTGGCACGATGTGGGTAAACATATAGACCCCATATTGGGCAGACACTACCCATGTGGGTAAACATATATTGGGCAGACACTACTTTGGCACGATGTGGGTAAACATATAGACCCCACGTAGACTACCCATATTGGGCCGACACTACTTTGGCACGATGTGGGTATAGACCCCACGTAGACTACCCATATTGGGCAGACACTACTTTGGCACAATGTGGGTATAGACCCCACGTAGACTACCCATATTGGGCCGACACTACTCATGACAGGTGGCGCCAAAGGTTGAATGAAACCCCTTTGGATCGGTTACCAGTTACATTGTGTCAGAAAACGTATATAGTTGAAGTCAAAAGTTTACATACACCTTAGCCAAGTACATTTCAACTCCATTTTTCACAATTCTTGACATTTAATCCTAGTAAAAAATTGCCTGTCTTAGGTTAGTTAGGATCACCACTTTATTTTAAGAATGTAAAATGTCAGAATAATAGTAGAGAGAATGATTTATTTCAGCTTTTATTTCTTTCATCACATTCCCAGTGGGTCAGACTTTTCTATGGCGGGTTTGGAGCAGTGGCTTCTCCCTTGCTGAGCGGCCTTTCAGGTTATGTCGATATAGGACTCGTTTCACTGTGGATATAGATACTTTGTACCTGTTTCCTCCAGCATCTTCACAAGGTCCTTTGCTGTTCTGGGATTGACTTGCCCTTTTCACACCAACGTACGTTCATCTCTAGGAGACAGAACGGGCCTCATTCTTGAGCGGTATGACGGCTGCGTGTTCCCATGGTGTTTATACTTACATACTATTGTTTGTACAGATGAATGTGGTACCTTCAGGCGTTTGGAAATTGCTCCCAAGGATGAAGCAGACTCGTGGAGGACAACATTTGTTTTTCTGAGGTCATGGCTGATTTCTTTTGATTTTCCCATGATGTCAAGTGGCACTGAGTTTGAAGGTAGGCCTTGAAATACATCCACAGGTACACCTCCAATTGTCTCAAATGATGTCAATTAGCCTATCAGAAGCTTCTAAAACCATGACATAATTTTCTTAGGATTTTCCAAGCTGTTTTTAAAGGCACAGTCAACTTAGTGTTTGTAAACTACTGACCCATTGGAATTGTGATACGGTGAATTATCAGTGAAATAATCTGTCTGTAAACAATTGTTGGAAAAATGACTTGTGTCATGTACAAAGTAGATGTCCTAACTGACTTGCCAAAACTATAGTTTTGAGTTTAGTGGTTGAAAAAACTAGTTTTAATGACTCCAACCTAAGTGTATATAAACTAGTTTTAATGACTCCAACCTGAGTGTATGTAAACTAGTTTTAATGACTCCAACCTAAGTGTATGTAAACTAGTTTTAATGACTCCAACCTCAGTGTATGTAAACTAGTTTTAATGACTCCAACCTGAGTGTATGTAAACTAGTTTTAATGACTCCAACCTCAGTGTATGTAAACTAGTTTTAATGACTCCAACCTGAGTGTATGTAAACTAGTTTTAATGACTCCAACCTAAGTGTATGTAAACTAGTTTTAATGACTCCAACCTAAGTGTATATAAACTAGTTTTAATGACTCCAACCTGAGTGTATGTAAACTAGTTTTAATGACTCCAACCTAAGTGTATATAAACTAGTTTTAATGACTCCAACCTCAGTGTATGTAAACTAGTTTTAATGACTCCAACCTAAGTGTATATAAACTAGTTTTAATGACTCCAACCTGAGTGTGTGTAAACTAGTTTTAATGACTCCAACCTGAGTGTGTGTAAACTAGTTTTAATGACTCCAACCTAAGTGTATGTAAACTAGTTTTAATGACTCCAACCTGAGTGTGTGTAAACTAGTTTTAATGACTCCAACCTGAGTGTGTGTAAACTAGTTTTAATGACTCCAACCTGAGTGTATGTAAACTAGTTTTAATGACTCCAACCTGAGTGTATGTAAACTAGTTTTAATGACTCCAACCTGAGTGTATGTAAACTAGTTTTAATGACTCCAACCTAAGTGTATATAAACTAGTTTTAATGACTCCAACCTCAGTGTATATAAACTAGTTTTAATGACTCCAACCTAAGTGTATGTAAACTAGTTTTAATGACTCCAACCTAAGTGTATGTAAACTAGTTTTAATGACTCCAACCTAAGTGTATGTAAACTAGTTTTAATGACTCCAACCTGAGTGTATGTAAACTAGTTTTAATGACTCCAACCTGAGTGTATGTAAACTAGTTTTAATGACTCCAACCTGAGTGTATGTAAACTAGTTTTAATGACTCCAACCTGAGTGTATGTAAACTAGTTTTAATGACTCCAACCTAAGTGTATGTAAACTAGTTTTAATGACTCCAACCTAAGTGTATTTAAACTAGTTTTAATGACTCCAACCTCAGTGCATCTAAACTAGTTTTAATGACTCCAACCTCAGTGTATGTAAACTAGTTTTAATGACTCCAACCTCAGTGCATGTAAACTAGTTTTAATGACTCCAACCTGAGTGCATGTAAACTAGTTTTAATGACTCCACCCTAAGTGTATATAAACTATTTTTAATGACTCCACCCTAAGTGTATATAAACTAGTTTTAATGACTCCAACCTAAGTGCATGTAAACGTCCGACCTCAACAGTATGTTTCTCACTATAAGTCTTGTTTACAGACGTCATCATCGTAGTGTGCAAGATCACTTTTTATGCATCACGCAACTTACGCTGGAAAGACACTCTCAGTAATGGTTCCACAAAATAACTTGGAACTATGAGGTTCTATAATATATATATATATATAAGAACCCAGGTTCTATCTGGAGAAATTAGGCATCTGAGATAATTGGCTTTAAAGTTCTGAACCCTCATTGGTTTAAATGTTGTTTCAATTTGTTTTTAAACATGAAATGGGGTCTTACTCCGCCTCTACATTATGAAGTAGCTATGCCTGGTGATGGCTAGCCCTCACCAGCCCATCCCAGACTAGCCCTCACTAGCCCATCCCAGACTAGCCCTCACTAGCCCAACCCAGACTAGCCCTCACCAGCCCATCCCTGACTAGCCCTCACTAGCCCATCCCAGACTAGCCCTCACCAGCCCAACCCAGACTAGCCCTCACCAGCACATCCCAGACTAGCCCTCACTAGCCCATCCCAGACTAGCCCTCACTAGCCCATCCCAGACTAGCCCTCACTAGCCCATCCCAGTTTTAGCCCTCACCAGCCCATCCCAGACTAGCCCTCACCAGCCCATCCCAGACTAGCCCTCACTGAGCCCATCCCAGACTAGCCCTCACTAGCCCATCCCAGACTAGCCCTCCTAGCCCATCCCAGACTAGCCCTCACTAGCCCATCCCAGACTAGCCCTCACTAGCCCATCCCAGACTAGCCCTCACCAGCCCATCCCAGACTAGCCCTCACTAGCCCAACCCAGACTAGCCCTCACTAGCCCAACCCAGACTAGCCCTCACTAGCCCATCTCCAACCTAGCCCTCACTGTAAGCCCATCCCAGACTAGCCCTCACTAGCCCATCCCAGACTAGCCCTCACTAGCCCAACCCCAGACTAGCCCTCACTAGCCCATCCCAGACTAGCCCTCACTAGCCCAACCCAGACTAGCCCTCAGTTTTAGCCCAACCCAGACTAGCCCCACTAGCCCAACCCAGACTAGCCCTCACTAGCCCATCCCAGACTAGCCCTCACCAGCCCATCCCAGACTAGCCCTCACCAGCCCATCCCAGACGAGCCCTCACCAGCCCAACCCAGTCTAGCCCTCACCAGCCCAACCCAGGCTAGCCCTCACCAGCCCATCCCAGACTAGCCCTCACTAGCCCATCCAGGACTAGCCCTCACTAGCCCATCCCAGACTAGCCCTCACTAGCCCATCCCAGACTAGCCCTCACTAAGCCCATCCCAGACTAGCCCTCACCAGCCCATCCCAGACTAGCCCTCACTAGCCCATCCCAGACTAGCCCTCACTAGCCCATCCCAGACTAGCCCTCACCAGCCCATCCCAGACTAGCCCTCACTAGCCCAACCCAGACTAGCCCTCACTAGCCCAGCCCAGACTAGCCCTCACTAGCCCATCCCAGACTAGCCCTCACCAGCCCAACCCAGACTAGCCCTCACCAGCCCAACCCAGACTAGCCCTCACTAGCCCAACCCAGACTAGCCCTCACCAGTTTTACCCAGACTCCAGCCCTCACTAGCCCAACCCAGACTAGCCCTCACCAGCCCAACCCAGACTAGCCCTCACCAGCCCAACCCAGACTAGCCCTCACTAGCCCAACCCAGACTAGCCCTCACCAGCCCAACCCAGACTATCCCTCAAGCCCATCCCAGACTAGCCCTCACCAGCCCAACCCAGACTAGACCTCACTAGCCCATCCCAGACTAGCCCTCACTAGCCCAGGCCCAGACTAGCCCTCACCAGCCCAACCCAGACTAGCCCTCACTAGCCCAACCCAGACTAGCACTCACTAGCCCATCCCAGACTAGCCCTCACTAGCCCAACCCAGACTAGCCCTCACCAGCCCAACCCAGACTAGCCCTCACCAGCCCAACCCAGACTAGAGCCCAACCCAGACTAGCCCTCACCAGCCCAACCCAGACTAGCCCTCACCAGCCCATCTTAGACTAGCCCTCACTAGCCCAACCCAGACTAGCCCTCACCAGCCAAACCCAGACTAGCCCTCACTAGCCCAACCCAGACTAGCCCTCACCAGCCCAACCCAGACTAGCCCTCACCAGCCCATCCCAGACTAGCCCTCACCAGCCCATCCCAGACTAGCCCTCACTAGCCCAACCCAGACTAGCCCTCACTAGCCCATCCCAGACTAGCCCTCACTAGCCCAACCCAGACTAGCCCTCACCAGCCCAACCCAGACTAGCCCTCACCAGCCCAACCCAGACTAGCCCTCACTAGCCCAACCCAGACTAGCCCTCACCAGCCCAACCCAGACTAGCCCTCACCAGCCCAACCCAGACTAGCCCTCACCAGCCCAACCCAGACTAGCCCTCACCAGCCCAACCCAGACTAGCCCTCACCAGCCCAACCCAGACTAGCCCTCACCAGCCCAACCCAGACTAGCCCTCACCAGCCCAACCCAGACTAGCCCTCACCAGCCCAACCCAGACTAGCCCTCACCAGCCCTACCCAGACTAGCCCTCACAGCCCATCCAGACTAGCCCTCACCAGCCCAACCCAGACAAGCCCTCACAGCCCAACACAGGCAAAGCCCTCACTAGCCCAACCCAGACAGGCCCTCACCAGCCCAACCCAGACTAGCCCTCACCAGCCCAACCCAGACTAGCCCTCACCAGCCCAACCCAGACTAGCCCTCACTAGCCCAACCCAGACTAGCCCTCACCAGCCCAACCCAGACTAGCCCTCACCAGCCCATCCCAGACTAGCCCTCACTAGCCCAACCCAGACTAGCCCTCACCAGCCCATCCCAGACTAGCCCTCACTAGCCCAACCCAGACTAGCCCTCACCAGCCCAACCCAGACTAGCCCTCACCAGCCCATCCCAGACTAGCCCTCACTAGCCCAACCCAGACTAGCCCTCACCAGCCCAACCCAGACTAGCCCTCACCAGCCCAACCCAGACTAGCCCTCACCAGCCCAACCCAGACTAGCCCTCACCAGCCCAACCCAGACTAGCCCTCACTAGCCCAACCCAGACTAGCCCTCACTAGCCCAACCCAGACTAGCCCTCACCAGCCCAACCCAGACTAGCCCTCACCAGCCCAACCCAGACTAGCCCTCACTAGCCCAACCCAGACTAGCCCTCACCAGCCCAACCCAGACTAGCCCTCACCAGCCCATCCCAGACTAGCCCTCACCAGCCCAACCCAGACTAGCCCTCACCAGCCCATCCCAGACTAGCCCTCACTAGCCCAACCCAGACTAGCCCTCACCAGCCCAACCCAGACTAGCCCTCACTAGCCCAACCCAGACTAGCCCTCACCAGCCCAACCCAGACTAGCCCTCACCAGCCCAACCCAGACTAGCCCTCACCAGCCCAACCCAGACTAGCCCTCACCAGCCCAACCCAGACTAGCCCTCACCAGCCCAACCCAGACTAGCCCTCACCAGCCCAACCCAGACTAGCCCTCACCAGCCCAACCCAGACTAGCCCTCACCAGCCCAACCCAGACTAGCCCTCACCAGCCCTACCCAGACTAGCCCTCACTAGCCCATCCAGACTAGCCCTCACCAGCCCAACCCAGACAAGCCCTCACCAGCCCAACACAGGCTAGCCCTCACAGCCCAACCCAGACAGGCCCTCACCAGCCCAACCCAGACTAGCCCTCACCAGCCCAACCCAGGCTAGCCCTCACCAGCCCAACCCAGCCTAGCCCTCACCAGCCCAACCCAGGCTAGCCCTCACCAGCCCAACCAGACTAGCCCTCACCAGCCCAACACAGGATAGCCCTCACCAGCTCAACCTAGGCCAGCCCTCACCAGCTCAACCCAGGGTAGCCCTCACCAGCCCAACACAGGCTACCCTCACCAGCCCAACCCAGACTAGCCCTCACCAGCCCAACCCAGACTAGCCCTCACCAGCCCAACCCAGACTAGCCCTCACCAGCCCAACCCAGACTAGCCCTCACCAGCCTAACCCAGACTAGCCCTCACCAGCCCAACCCAGACTAGCCCTCACCAGCCCAACCCAGACTAGCCCTCACCAGCCCATCCCAGACTAGCCCTCACCAGCCCAACCCAGACTAGCCCTCAACAGCCCAACCCAGGATAGCCCTCACCAGCCCAACCCAGGCTATCCCTCACCAGCCCAACCCAGGCTAGCCCTCACCAGCCCAACACAGGCTAGCCCTCACCAGCCCAACACAGGCTAGCCCTCACCAGCCCAACACAGGCTAGCCCTCACCAGAATCCTCATACACTCCAAAAAATAATTAACAAAAATATATACATTCCCACTCATTTGTCCTTCAAAAACTCAAATACCCTCCTCCGGCTGGAGGGTGGGAGCGCACAAGACAGTACTCCATGAAGCTCTTTAGATGTAAAATCAGCTGCAGAAACAATGCTGTTGATCTTCCTTGACTTCCTTCCAACTTGTGAAATTGCAATTATCACCATTGCTATAAATGATACAAAGTACTTTCTTCATCTGAAGGATTTTTGGATCCTTCTGTTGACGTTGAGGCTGTGTTGTAGACTCCAGTAGACTCCAGTAGACTCCAGTAGACTTCAGCAGACTCCAGTAGACTCCAGTAGGCCCCAGCAGACTCCAGTAGACTCCAGTAGACTCCAGTAGGTTCCAGTAAACTCCAGTAGGCTCCACTTGACTCCAGTAGATTCCAGTAGGCTCGACTAGACTCCAGTAGACTCCAGTAGGTTCCAGTAGGTTCCACTAGACTCCAGTAGGTTCCTGGAGACTCCAGTAGGTTCCAGTAGACTCCAGTAGACTCCAATAGACTCCAGTAGTTTCCAGTAGGCTCCAGTAGGCTCCAGTAGACTCCAGTAGGTTCCAGTAGCCTCCAGTGGGTTCCAGTAGGCTCCAGTAGGTTCCAGTAGGTTCCAGTAGACCCCAGTAGACTCCAGTGGGTTCCAGTAGGCTACAGTAGGTTCCAGTAGGCTCGAGTAGGATCCAGTAGGCTCCAGTAGGCTCCAGTAGGCTCTAGTAGGCTCCAGTCGGTTCCAGTAGGCTCCAGTAGGTTCCAGTAGGCTCCAGTAGGTTCCAGTAGGCTCCAGTAGGTTCCAGTAGGCTGCAGTAGGTTCCAGTAGGCTACAGTAGGAACCAGTAGGTTCCAGCAGGCTCCAGTAGGCACATGTTGCTCCTTGGCCATTCTCTTCCACTAAACATCCCAAAATAACGTGTAAATTACAACATGAATTGAGGTATTTGAAAACGACGCCCCCAAATAGTTGGGCATATAAGTCTCCTTAAAAAAACGCAATCCTACCATATGCAATAGGATATTATCATAAACTTTATCCAATAGGGTATTATCAGAACCTTTATCCAATAGGATATTATCATAAACTTTATCCAATAGGATATGATCAGAAACTTTATCCAATAGGATATTATCAGAACCTTTAACCAATAGGGTATTATCAGAACCTTTATCCATAAGGTATTATGAGAACCTTTATCCATAAGGTATTATGAGAACCTTTATCCAATAGGGTATTATCAGAACCTATATCCAATAGGGTATTATCAGAACCTTTACCCAAGAGGGTATTATCAGAACTTTTATCCAATAGGGTATTATCAGAACCTTTACCCAATAGGGTATTATCAGAACCTTTACCCAATAGGGTATTATCAGAACCTTTACCCAAGAGGGTATTATCAGAACCTTTACCCAATAGGGTATTATCAGAACCTTTAAACAATAGGGTATTATCAGAACCTTTAACCAATAGGGTATTATCAGAACCTTTATCCAATAGGGTTTTATCAGAACCGTTATCCAATAGAGTTTTATCAGAACCTTTTATTTGTCACAACAATGATGCTTATTTTTCTATTCTTCAGGACCCAAGTCCATTCATCCTTTTTCCATGTGGTTCGGACTTCATATGCGCCATCGGAAAACAGATAACAAAATATACCACAGACCATTCCTCAAGCGCACTACTGCTAATCTGCACCAGGAGCCTACATTACCGTGGAAGAGTCAACAAGGCATACTGCTATTCTGCACAAGGGGCCTACATTACCGTGGGAGAGTCAACAAGCCATACTGCTAATCTGCACCAGGTGCCTACATTAACGTGGGAGAGTCAACAAGCCATTCTGCTAATCTGCACCAGGTGCCTACACTACCGTGGGAGAGTCAACAAGCCATACTGCTAATCTGCACCAGGGACCTACATTACCGTGGGAGAGTCAACAAGCCATACTGCTAATCTGCACCAGGGGCCTACATTACCGTGGGAGAGTCAACAAGCCATACTGCTAATCTGCACCAGGGGCCTACATTACCGTGGGAGAGTCAACAAGCCATACTGCTAATCTGCACCACGGACCTACATTACCGTGGGAGAGTCAACAAGCCATTCTGCTAATCTGCACCAGGGGCCTACATTACCGTGGGAGAGTCAACAAGCCATACTGCTAATCTGCACCAGGGACCTACATTACCGTGGGAGAGTCAACAAGCCATTCTGCTAATCTGCACCAGGGGCCTACATTACCGTGGGAGAGTCAACAAGCCATACTGCTAATCTGCACCACGGACCTACATTACCGTGGGAGAGTCAACAAGCCATTCTGCTAATCTGCACCAGGGGCCTACATTACCGTGGGAGAGTCAACAAGCCATTCTGCTAATCTGCACCAGGAGCCTACATTACCGTGGGAGAGTCAAAAAGCCATACTGCTAATCTGCACCAGGGTTCTACATTACCGTGGGAGAGTCAACAAGCCATTCTGCTAATCTGAACCAGGGACCTACATTACCGTGGGAGAGTCAACAAGCCATTCTGCTAATCTGCACCAGGGGCCTACATTACCGTGGGAGAGTCAACAAGCAACTCTGCTAATCTGCACCAGGGGCCTACATTACCGTGGGAGAGTCAACAAGCCATACTGCTAATCTGCACCAGGTGCCTACATTACCGTGGGAGAGTCAACAAGCCATACAGCTAATCTGCACCACGGACCTACATTACCGTGGGAGAGTCAACAAACCATACTGCTAATCTGCACCAGGGGCCTACATTACCGTGGGAGAGTCAACAAGCCATACTGCTAATCTGCACCACGGACCTACATTACCGTGGGAGAGTCAACAAGCCATTCTGCTAATCTGCACCAGGGGCCTACATTACCGTGGGAGAGTCAAAAAGCCATACTTCTAATCTGCACCAGGGTTCTACATCACCGTGGGAGAGTCAACAGGCCATTCTGCTAATCTGCACCAGGGGCCTACATTACCGTGGGAGAGTCAACAAGCCATTCTGCTAATCTGCACCAGGTGCCTACATTACCGTGGGAGAGTCAACAAGCCATTCTGCTAATCTGCACCAGGTGCCTACATTACCGTGGGAGAGTCAACAAGCCATTCTGCTAATCTGCACCAGGGGCCTACATTACCGTGGGAGAGTGAACAAGCCATTCTGCTAATCTGAATGAGGGACCTACATTACCGTGGGAGAGTCAACAAGCCATTCTGCTAATCTGCACCAGGGGCCTACATTACCTTGGGAGAGTCAACAAGCCATACTGCTAATCTGCACCAGGGGCCTACATTACCGTGGGAGAGTCAACAAGCTATTCTGATAATCTGCACCAGGTGACTACATTACCGTGGGAGAGTCAACAAACCATACTGCTAATCTGCACAAGGGTCCTACATTACCGTGGGAGAGTCAACAAGCCATACTGCTGCTAATCTACACCAGGGGCCTACATTACCGTGGGAGAGTCAACAAGCCATACTGCTAATCTGCACCAGGGGCCTACATTACCGTGGGAGAGTCAACAAGCCATTCTGCTAATCTGCACCACGGACCTACATTACCGTGGGAGAGTCAACAAGCCATACTGCTAATCTGCACCACGGACCTACATTACCGTGGGAGAGTCAACAAGCCATTCTGCTAATCTGCACCAGGGGCCTACATTACCGTGGGAGAGTCAACAAGCCATACTGCTAATCTGCACCAGGGACCTACATTACCGTGGGAGAGTCAACAAGCCATTCTGCTATTCTGCACCAGGGGCTTACATTACCGTGGGAGAGTCAACAAGCCATTCTGCTAATCTGCACCAAGGGCCTACATTACCGTGGGAGAGTCAACAAGCCATACTGCTAATCTGCACCAGGGGCCTACATTACCGTGGGAGAGTCAACAAGCCATTCTGCTAATCTGCACCAGGGCCTACATTACCGTGGGAGAGTCAACAAGCCATACTGCTAATCTGCACCACGGACCTACATTACCGTGGGAGAGTCAACAAGCCATTCTGCTAATCTGCACCAGGGGCCTACATTACCGTGGGAGAGTCAAAAGCCATACTTCTAATCTGCACCAGGGTTCTACATCACCGTGGGAGAGTCAACAGGCCATTCTGCTAATCTGCACCAGGGGCTACATTACCGTGGGAGAGTCAACAAGCCATTCTGCTAATCTGCACCAGGTGCCTACATTACCGTGGGAGAGTCAAAAAGCCATACTGCTAATCTGCACCAGGGTTCTACATTACCGTGGGAGAGTCAACAAGTCATTCTGCTAATCTGAACGAGGGACCTACATTACCGTGGGAGAGTCAACAAGCCATTCTGCTAATCTGCACCTGGGGCCTACATAACTGTGGGAGAGTCAACAAGCCATTCTGCTAATCTGCACCAGGTGCCTACATTACCGTGGGAGAGTCAACAAACCATACTGCTAATCTGCACCAGGGGCCTACATTACCGTGGGAGAGTCAACAAGCCATTCTGCTAATCTGCACCAGGGGCCTACATTACCGTGGGAGAGTCAACAAGCCATACTGCTAATCTGCACCAGGGGCCTACATTACCGTGGGAGAGTCAACAAGCCATTCTGCTAATCTGAACGAGGGACCTACATTACCGTGGGAGAGTCAACAAGCCATTCTGCTAATCTGCACCTGGGGCCTACATAACTGTGGGAGAGTCAACAAGCCATTCTGCTAATCTGCACCAGGTGCCTACATTACCGTGGGAGAGTCAACAAACCATACTGCTAATCTGCACCAGGGGCCTGTCATTACCGTGGGAGAGTCAGCAAGCCATACTGCTAATCTGCACCTGGGGCCTACATTACCGTGGGAGAGTCAACAAGCCATACTGCTAATCTGCACCAGGGACCTACATTACCGTGGGAGAGTCAACAAGCCATTCTGCTAATCTGCACCAGGGGCCTACATTACCGTGGGAGAGTCAACAAGCCATATGCTAATCTGCACCAGGGGCCTACATTACCGTGGGAGAGTCAACAAGCCATTCTGCTAATCTGCACCAGGGGCCTACATTACCGTGGGAGAGTCAACAAGCCATTCTGCTAATCTGCACCAAGGGCCTACATTTGGGAGAGTCAACAAGCCATACTGCTAATCTGCACCAGGGGCCTACATTACCGTGGGAGAGTCAACAAGCCATTCTGCT
>NC_068421.1:210000-267500 GCF_023373465.1 Oncorhynchus keta
ACACTAACTAGACTATATATACACACTATATACACACTATATATACACTCACTAGACTATATATACACAATATATTCACTCTATATACACACTATATACACACTATATACACACACTAGACTATATATAATAATATAATATATAATATAATGTTTACATACCCTACATTATTCATCTCATATGTATACGTATATACTGTACTCTATGTCATCTACTGCATCTTTATGTAATACATGTATCACTAGCCACTTTAACTATGTCACTTTGTTTACATACTCATCTCATATGTATATACTGTACTCAATACCATCTACTGTATCTTGCCTATGCCGCTCTGTACCATCACTCATTCATATCTTTATGTGCATATTCTTTATCCCCTTACACTGTGTATAAGACAGTAGTTTTGGAATTGTTAGCAAGATAACTTGTTGGTTATTACTGCATTGTCGGAACTAGAAGCACAAGCATTTCGCTACACTCGCATTAACATCTGCTGACCATGTGTATGTGACAAATAAAATTTGATTTGATTTATACACTATATACACACTATATACACACTCACTAGACTATATATACACACTATATACACACTCAATAGACTATATATACACACTATATACACACTATATACACACTCAATAGACTATATATACACACTATATACACACTCACTAGACTATATATACACTATATACACACTCCATTCAGCTGATGTTCTGAAAGAGCTGCAAAATCTGGACCCCTACAAATCAGCCGGGCTAGACAATCTGGACCCTTTCTTTCTAAAATTATCTGCCGAAATTGTTGCCACCCCTATTTACTAGCCTATTCAACCTCTCTTTCGTGTCGTCTGAGATTCCCAAAGATTGGAAAGCAGCTGCGGTCATCCCCCTCTTCAAAGGGGGGGACACTCTTGACCCAAACTGCTACAGACCTATATCTATCCCACCCTGCCTTTCTAAGGTCTTCAAAAGCCAAGTCAACAAACAGATTACCGACCATTTCGAATCTCAACATACCTTCTCTGCTATGCAATCTGGTTTCAGAGCTGGTCATGGGTGCACCTCAGCCACGCTCAAGGTCCTAAACGATATCTTAACCGCCATCGATAAGAAACATTACTGTGCAGCCGTATTCATTGATCTGGCCAAGGCTTTCGACTCTGTCAATCACCACATCCTCATCGGCAGACTCGACAGGCTTGGTTTCTCAAATGATTGCCTCGCCTGGTTCACCAACTACTTCTCTGATAGAGTTCAGTGTGTCAAATCGGAGGGTCTGCTGTCCGGACCTCTGGCAGTCTCTATGGGGGTGCCACAGGGTTCAATTCTTGGACCGACTCTCTTCTCTGTATACATCAATGAGGTCGCTCTTGCTGCTGGTGAGTCCCTGATCCACCTCTACGCAGACGACACCATTCTGTATACTTCTGGCCCTTCTTTGGACACTGTGTTAACAACCCTCCAGGCGAGCTTCAATGCCATACAACTCTCCTTCCGTGGCCTCCAATTGCTCTTAAATACAAGTAAAACTAAATGCATGCTCTTCAACCGATCGCTGCCTGCACCTGCCCGCCTGTCCAACATCACTACTCTGGACGGCTCTGACTTAGAATACGTGGACAACTACAAATACTTAGGTGTCTGGTTAGACTATAAACTCTCCTTCCAGACCCATATTAAACATCTCCAATCCAAAGTTAAATCTAGAATTGGCTTCCTATTTCGCAACAAAGCATCCTTCACTCATGCTGCCAAACATACCCTTGTAAAACTGACCATCCTACCAATCCTCGACGTTGGCGATATCATTTACAAAATAGCCTCCAATACCCTACTCAACAAATTGGATGCAGTCTATCACAGTGCAATCGGTTTTGTCACCAAAGCCCCATATACTACCCACCATTGCGACCTGTACGCTCTCGTTGGCTGGCCCTCGCTTCATACTCGTCGCCAAACCCACTGGCTCCATGTCATCTAAATCAAATCAAATTGTATTTGTCACATACACATGGTTAGCAGATGTTAATGCGAGTGTAGCGAAATGCGAAATGCTACAAGACCCTACTAGGTAAAGTCCCCCCTTATCTCAGCTCGCTGGTCACCATAGCATCTCCCACCTGTAGCACACGCTCCAGCAGGTATATCTCTCTAGTCACCCCCAAAACCAATTCTTTCTTTGGCCGCCTCTCCTTCCAGTTCTCTGCTGCCAATGACTGGAACGAACTACAAAAATCTCTGAAACTGGAAACACTTATCTCCCTCACTAGCTTTAAGCACCAACTGTCAGAGCAGCTCACAGATTACTGCACCTGTACACAGCCCACCTATAATTTAGCCCAAACAACTACCTCTTTCCCAACTGTATTTAATTAATTTATTTATTTTGCTCCTTTGCACCCCATTATTTTATTTCTACTTTGCACATTCTTCCATTGCAAAACTACTATTCCAGTGTTTTACTTGCTATATTGTATTTACTTTGCCACCATGGCCTTTTTTGCCTTTACCTCCCTTCTCACCTCATTTGCTCACATTGTATAGAGACTTGTTTATACTGTATCATTGACTGTATGTTTGTTTTACTCCATGTGTAACTCTGTGTCGTTGTATCTGTCGAACTGCTTTGCTTTATCTTGGCCAGGTCGCAATTGTAAATGAGAACTTGTTCTCAACTTGCCTACCTGGTAAAGGTGAAATAAATAAATATAAATATATAATGCTATATTCACTCTATATACACACTCACTAGACTATATATACACTCTATATTCACGCTATATTCACTCTATATACACACTCACTGGACTATATATTGTGCCAGCAGCTAAGCAGGGTTGGTCGTGGTCAGTTCCTGGATGGGAGACCAGATGCTGCTGGCTTGCTTCTGAAGCTAAGGTTTGGTCCTGGTCAGTCCTGGATGGGAGACCAGATGCTGCTGGAAGTGGTGTTGGAGGGCCAGTAGGAGGCACTCTTTCCTCTGGACTAAAAAAATATCCCAATGCCCCAGGGCAGTGATTGGGGACACTGCCCTGTGTAGGGTGCTGTCTTTCGGATGGGACATTAAATGGGTGTCCTGACTCTCTGAGGTCATTAAAGATCCCATGGCACTTATCGTAAGAGTAAGAGTAAGAGTAAGAGTAAGAGTAGGGGTGGGGTGTTAACCCCGGTGTCCTGGCTAAATTCCCAATCTGGCCCTCAAACCATCACAGTCACCTAATCATCCCCAGTTTACAATTGGCTCATTCATCGCCCCTCCTCTCCCCTGTAACTATTCCCCAGGTCGTTGCTGCAAATGAGAACGTGTTCTCAGTCAACTTACCTTGTAAAATAAGGGATAAATAAAAAATAAATATATACACACTATATACAAACTCACTAGACTATATCTATAGTCATTAATTATTTCCCACATAACCTCAGTCTCAACATCAACAGTGAAGAGGTGAGTCTGGCCTTCGAGACAGAATGCTGACCTTCTAGACAGAATGCTGACGTTCTAGGCAGAATGCTGGCCTTCTAGACAGAATGCTGACCTTCTAGACAGAATGCTTGCCTTCTAGACAGAATGCTGACCTCCTAGGTGGAATGCTGGCCTTCTAGGCAGAATGCTGGCCTCCAAGGCAGAATGCTGGCCTTCTAGGCAGAATGCTGGCCTCCAAGGCAGAATGCTGGCCTTCTAGACAGAATGCTGGCCTTCTAGACAGAACACTGACCTTCTAGGCAGAATGCTGGCCTTCTAGACAGAATGCTGACCTTCTAGGCAGAATGCTTAACATTCTAGGCAGAATACTGACCTAGACAGAATTCTGACCTTCTAGACAGAATGCTGGCCTTCTAGGCAGAATGCTTAACCTTCTAGGCAGAATGCTTAACCTTCTAGACAGAATGCTGACTTTCTAGGCAGAATGCTGACTTTCTAGGCAGAATGCTTAACCTTCTAGGCCGTTCGCTGCCTGCACCCGCACGCCCGACTAGCATCACCACCCTGGATGGTTCCGACCTAGAATATGTGGACATCTATAAGTACCTAGGTGTCTGGCTAGACTGTAAACTCTCCTTCCAGACTCATATCAAACATCTCCAATCTAAAATCAAATCTAGAGTCGGCTTTCTATTCAGCAACAAAGCCTCCTTCACTCACGCCGCCAAACTTATCCTAGTAAAACTGACTATCCTACCGATCCTCGACTTCGGCGATGTCATCTACAAAATAGCTTCCAACACTCTACTCAGCAAACTGGATGCATTTTATCACAGTGACATCAGTTTTGTTACTAAAGCACCTTATACCACCCACCACTGCGACCTGTATGCTCTAGTCGGCTGGCCCTCGCTACATATTCGTCACCAGACCCACTGGCTCCAGGTCATCTACAAGTCCATGCTTGGTAAAGCTCCGCCTTATCTCAGTTCACTGGTCATGATGGCAACACCCACCCGTAGCACGCACTCCAGCAGGTGTATCTCACTGATCATCCCTAAAGCCAACACCTCATTTGGCCGCCTTTCGTTCCAGTTCTCTGCTGCCTGTGACTGGAACGAATTGCAAAAATCGCTGAAGTTGGAGACGTTTATCTCCCTCACCAATTTCAAACATCTGCTATCTGAGCAGGTAACCGATCGCTGCAGCTGTACATAGTCTATCGGTAAATAGCCCACCCATTTTCACCTACCTCATCCCCATACTGTTTATATTTATTTACTTTTCTGCTCTTTTGCACACCAATATCTCTACCTGTACATGACCATCTGATCATTATTCACTCCAGTGTTAATCTGCAAAATTGTAATTATTTGCCTACCTCCTCATGCCTTTTGTACACAATGTATATAGACTCTCTTTTTTTTCTACTGTGTTATTGACTTGTTAATTGTTTACTCCATGTGTAACTCTGTGTTGTCTGTTCACACTGCTATGCTTTATCCTGGCCAGGTCGCAGTTGCAAATGAGAACTTGTTCCCAACTAGCCTACCTGGTTAAATAAAGGTGATACTTATTTTCCAACATAATTTGCAAATAAATTCATTAAAAATCCTACAATGTGATTTTCTGGATTTAAAAAAAAATAATTGTCTGTCATAGTTGAAGTGTACCTATGATAAAAATTACAGGCCTCTCTCATCTTTTTAAGTGGGAGAACTTGCACAATTGGTGGCTGACTAAATACTTTTTTGCCTATATTGACATAACCTGAAAGATTGCTCAGCAAGGAAGAAGCCACTGCTCCAAAACCGCCATAAAAAAAGCCAGACTACGGTTTGCAACTGCACATAGGGACAAAAATCATACTTTTTGGAGAAATGTTCTCTGGTCTGATGAAACAAAAATAGAACTGTTTAGCCATAATGACCATCGTTATGTTTGGAGGAAAATAGGGAGAGGATTGCAAGCTGAAGAACACCATCCCAACCGTGAAGCACGGAGGTGGTAGCATCACAGAGAGAAACAGGAGGAGAGAGAGAAACAGGAGGGAGAGAGAGAGAGAAAAACAGGAGGGAGAGAGAGAAACAGGAGGAGAGAGAGAAACAGGAGGGAGAGAGATAGAGAAAAACAGGAGGAGAGAGAGAAACAGGAGGAGAGAGAGAAACAGGAGGGAGAGAGAGAGAGAAAAACAGGAGGGAGAGAGAGAAACAGGAGGAGAGAGAGAAACAGGAGGGAGAGAGAGAGAGAAAAACAGGAGGAGAGAGAGAAACAGGAGGGAGAGAGAGAGAGAAACAGGAGGGAGAGAGAGAGAGAAACAGGAGGGAGAGAGAGAGAGAAACAGGAGGGAGAGAGAGAGAGAAACAGGAGGGAGAGAGAGAGAAACAGGAGGAGAGAGAGAAACAGGAGGAGAGAGAGAAACAGGAGGGAGAGAGAGAGAGAAAAACAGGAGGGAGAGAGAAACAGGAGGAGAGAGAGAAACAGGAGGGAGAGAGAGAGAGAGAAACAGGAGGGAGAGAGGATTAACACGTTTAAAAATGATGTGGGTTCTGAATGTTATGGGGGACGAGTGGAACCAATCCTCTTTCTCCCCCAGAACAGGAGTGAAGAAATCACAGACAGATTTGAAATGGAGACGCAGACGCTGATGTCTTCATAACAATCTCCTTTCACTCCTCTCTTTCTTACTATCGCTCCCTCACAATTCTCTCTCCCTCCTGTTTCTCTCTCCCTCCCTCACAATTCTCTCTCCCTCCTGTTTCTCTCTCCCTCCCTCACAATTCTCTCTCCCTCCTGTTTCTCTCTCCCTCCCTCACAATTCTCTCTCCCTCCTGTTTCTCTTTCCCTCCCTCCCAATTCTCTCTCCCTCCTGTTTCTCTCCCTCCCTCCCAATTCTCTCTCCCTCCTGTTTCTCTCTCGCTCCCTCCCAATTCTCTCTCCCCTCCTGTTTCTCTCTCCCTCCCAATTCTCTCTCCCTCCCTCCCAATTCTCTCTCCCTCCTGTTTCTCTCTCCCTCCTGTTTCTCTCTCGCTCCCTCCCAATTCTCTCTCCCCTCCTGTTTCTCTCTCCCCTCTTGTTTCTCTCTCTCCCATCCTGTTTCTTTCTCTCTCCAATCCCGTTTGTCTCTCTCTCTCTCTCTCTTTCATCCCGTCTCACTTTCTCATACGGTCTCTCCCTTCTTTCATACTCATTGGACCCATGGACAATCTCCTCCATCCTGTCTCCTCCTCTTCCTCCTCTTCCTCAGACACCCAGATCCCGTTCTCCTCTCCCAGCCTGGTCTGTTCCAGACCCATAAACTACTGTTCCCAGGGGGGGTCTAGAGAGAGGGAGAGAGAGAGGGAGAGGGGGGGCAGAGAGAGAGGCAGAGAGAGAGAGACAGATACTGTAATTTCATTACAATGTATATTGTACACAATGTTTTTTATGCCAATAAAGCAGCTTGAATTTGAAACTAAATTTGACCGAGACATAGAGAGAGAGACAGAGAGAGACAAGGAGAGACAGAGAGAGAGAGACAGAGAGAGACAGAGAGAGACAAAGAGCAAGAGAGACAGAGAGAGAGAGAGAGGGAGAGAGAGACAGAGCGTGAGAGAGACAGAGAGAGAGAGACAGAGAGAGAGAGACAGAGAGAGACAAGGAGAGACAAAGAGCGAGAGGCAGAGAGAGAGAGAGAGAGAGAGAGAGAGAGACAGAGAGCAAGAGAGACAGAGAGAAAGAGAGAGAGAGAGAAAGAGAGAGAGAGAGAGAGCGCGAGCGAGACAGAGAGAGACAGAGAGCAAGAGAGAAACATAAAAGTCTGAGAAAGGGCCAGGCTCCTGTTTCAAATTAGGTCTGCTGGACAAAAGTCACCTCGACCCACAAGTCAACCCGGAGGGGCCCCTCTGTACCTCTCCATTCAGTCCATATCTGCCTAGCAGCCAGCTATGGTTATGGTGTGCTACAAACAGCCAGCTAAACAATGAGGCTGTCTGTTTGAGAGTGAATGTGTTGGATGTCTAGGACAGGGGTTCTCAATGTCCAATCCATGTATTTGAACTATTCCAAGTTTGGGTTGAGCAGGCAGTCAACTAAAGGGACATATTTCAGTTTTTATTTAAGGAATGGTGTCTCCACATGACTTCTCTCTTCTGCACATTCTGTGTTATTTCAGTTCCAGAAATCATTTATCCAGGTTGCATCACTTCCGGCCATGAACGGGAATCCCATAGGGCACAATTGGGGTTGTGGGTTTAAGTTTGGCCGGGGGTCTCCTGACCCCTCCTGTCTCAGCCTCCAGTATTTATGTTTAGGTTTGGCCGGGGGGGAAGGCCGCCATTGTATATACTGACTTGCCTTGTTAAATAACGTTTAAACAAAATAAATGTCTATATATATTTTACCTTAAAAAAACACGCAGGTACAATCACACAAAACATACCAACGAAAACTAAGGGGCACAGGAAGTGGTGCAGCCTAGAAGGCACAGGAAGTGGTGCAGCCCAGAAGGCACAGGAAGTGGTGCAGCCCAGAAGGCACAGGAAGTGGTGCAGCCCAGAAGGCACAGGAAGTGGTGCAGCCCAGTAGGCACAGGAAGTGGTGCAGCCCAGTAGGCACAGGAAGTGGTGCAGCCCAGTAGGCACAGGAAGTGGTGCAGTCCAGAAGGCACAGGAAGTGGTGCAGCCCAGAAGGCACAGGAAGTGGTGCAGCCCAAAATGAACATTTCTCACTCTCTCACCTATCCTGTCTCACTCTCTTTTTCTCAGCCCTCCCGCCTCTCTCTCTCACCCCAGAAAGCACAGGAAGTGATGCAGCCCAGAAGGCAGGTGTCCATTTTCTCCCATTCTCATTTAAGCTCAAACTTCATCAGCCATACGCCTTCTGCCTGCATTCACTTCCTGTGGACAGCCTCCAGGAAACACAAAACATGTAGCTCAAGTCACATGACCAGGCAATTAACCAACAGAAATGCTTGTTATGTTAAACAGGAAAAGGAAAAGGAGTGAGGGAGTTCTATTTGGTGACATGAACGGGCAAAAGAGGTGAAGGGAGGAGCACCCTACTCAGAACAGTCAGGAGGAGCACCCTACTCAGAACAGTCAGGAGGAGCACCCTACTCAGAACAGTCAGGAGGAGCACCCTACTCAGAACAGTCAGGAGGAGCACCCTACTCAGAACAGTCAGGAGGAGCACCCTACTCAGAACAGTCAGGAGGAGCACCCTACTCAGAACAGTCAGGAGGAGCACTCTACTCAGAACAGTCAGGAGGAGCACCCTACTCAGAACAGTCAGGAGGAGCACCCTACTCAGAACAGTCAGGAGGAGGACCCTACTCAGATCAGTCAGGAGGAGCACCCTACTCAGAACAGTCAGGAGGAGCACCCTACTCAGAACAGTCAGGAGGAGCACCCTACTCAGAACAGTCAGGAGGAGCACCCTACTCAGAACAGTCAGGAGGAGGACCCTACTCAGATCAGTCAGGAGGAGCACCCTACTCAGAACAGTCAGGAGGAGCACCCTACTCAGAACAGTCAGGAGGAGCACCCTACTCAGAACAGTCAGGAGGAGCACCCTACTCAGAACAGTCAGGAGGAGCACCCTACTCAGAACAGTCAGGAGGAGCACCCTACTCAGAACAGTCAGGAGGAGCACCCTACTCAGAACAGTCAGGAGGAGCACCCTACTCAGAACAGTCAGGAGGAGCACCCTACTCAGAACAGTCAGGAGGAGCACCCTACTCAGAACAGTCAGGAGGAGCACCCTACTCAGAACAGTCAGGAGGAGCACCCTACTCAGAACAGTCAGGAGGAGCACCCTACTCAGAACAGTCAGGAGGAGCACCCTACTCAGAACAGTCAGGAGGAGCACCCTACTCAGAACAGTCAGGAGGAGCACCCTACTCAGAACAGTCAGGAGGAGCACCCTACTCAGAACAGTCAGGAGGAGCACCCTACTCAGAACAGTCAGGAGGAGCACCCTACTCAGAACAGTCAGGAGGAGCACCCTACTCAGAACAGTCAGGAGGAGCACCCTACTCAGAACAGTCAGGAGGAGAGAACAGTCAGGAGGAGCACCCTACTCAGAACAGTCAGGAGGAGGACCCTACTCAGAACAGTCAGGAGGAGCACCCTACTCAGAACAGTCAGGAGGAGCACCCTACTCAGAACAGTCAGGAGGAGGACCCTACTCAGAACAGTCAGGAGGAGCACCCTACTCAGAACAGTCAGGAGGAGCACCCTACTCAGAACAGTCAGGAGGAGGACCCTACTCAGAACAGTCAGGAGGAGCACCCTACTCAGAACAGTCAGGAGGAGCACCCTACTCAGAACAGTCAGGAGGAGGACCCTACTCAGAACAGTCAGGAGGAGCACCCTACTCAGAACAGTCAGGAGGAGCACCCTACTCAGAACAGTCAGGAGGAGCACCCTACTCAGAACAGTCAGGAGGAGCACCCTACTCAGAACAGTCAGGAGGAGCACCCTACTCAGAACAGTCAGGAGGAGCACCCTACTCAGAACAGTCAGGAGGAGCACCCTACTCAGAACAGTCAGGAGGAGCACCCTACTCAGAACAGTCAGGAGGAGCACCCTACTCAGAACAGTCAGGAGGAGCACCCTACTCAGAACAGTCAGGAGGAGCACCCTACTCAGAACAGTCAGGAGGAGCACCCTACTCAGAACAGTCAGGAGGAGCACCCTACTCAGAACAGTCAGGAGGAGCACCCTACTCAGAACAGTCAGGAGGAGCACCCTCAGAACAGTCAGAACAGAACAGTCAGGAGGAGCACCCTACTCAGAACAGTCAGGAGGAGCACCCTACTCAGAACAGTCAGGAGGAGCACCCTACTCAGAACAGTCAGGAGGAGCACCCTACTCAGAACAGTCAGGAGGAGCACCCTACTCAGAACAGTCAGGAGGAGCACCCTACTCAGAACAGTCAGGAGGAGCACCCTACTCAGAACAGTCAGGAGGAGCACCCTACTCAGAACAGTCAGGAGGAGCACCCTACTCAGAACAGTCAGGAGGAGCACCCTACTCAGAACAGTCAGGAGGAGCACCCTACTCAGAACAGTCAGGAGGAGCACCCTACTCAGAACAGTCAGGAGGAGCACCCTACTCAGAACAGTCAGGAGGAGGAGCACCCTACTCAGAACAGTCAGGAGGAGCACCCTACTCAGAACAGTCAGGAGGAGCACCCTACTCAGAACAGTCAGGAGGAGCACCCTACTCAGAACAGTCAGGAGGAGCACCCTACTCAGAACAGTCAGGAGGAGCACCCTACTCAGAACAGTCAGGAGGAGCACCCTACTCAGAACAGTCAGGAGGAGCACCCTACTCAGAACAGTCAGGAGGAGCACCCTACTCAGAACAGTCAGGAGGAGCACCCTACTCAGAACAGTCAGGAGGAGCACCCTACTCAGAACAGTCAGGAGGAGCACCCTACTCAGAACAGTCAGGAGGAGCACCCTACTCAGAACAGTCAGGAGGAGCACCCTACTCAGAACAGTCAGGAGGAGCACCCTACTCAGAACAGTCAGGAGGAGCACCCTACTCAGAACAGTCAGGAGGAGCACCCTACTCAGAACAGTCAGGAGGAGCACCCTACTCAGAACAGTCAGGAGGAGCACCCTACTCAGAACAGTCAGGAGGAGCACCCTACTCAGAACAGTCAGGAGGAGCACCCTACTCAGAACAGTCAGGAGGAGCACCCTACTCAGAACAGTCAGGAGGAGCACCCTACTCAGAACAGTCAGGAGGAGCACCCTACTCAGAACAGTCAGGAGGAGCACCCTACTCAGAACAGTCAGGAGGAGCACCCTACTCAGAACAGTCAGGAGGAGCACCCTACTCAGAACAGTCAGGAGGAGCACCCTACTCAGAACAGTCAGGAGGAGCACCCTACTCAGAACAGTCAGGAGGAGCACCCTACTCAGAACAGTCAGGAGGAGCACCCTACTCAGAACAGTCAGGAGGAGCACCCTACTCAGAACAGTCAGGAGGAGCACCCTACTCAGAACAGTCAGGAGGAGCACCCTACTCAGAACAGTCAGGAGGAGCACCCTACTCAGAACAGTCAGGAGGAGCACCCTACTCAGAACAGTCAGGAGGAGCACCCTACTCAGAACAGTCAGGAGGAGCACCCTACTCAGAACAGTCAGGAGGAGCACCCTACTCAGAACAGTCAGGAGGAGCACCCTACTCAGAACAGTCAGGAGGAGCACCCTACTCAGAACAGTCAGGAGGAGCACCCTACTCAGAACAGTCAGGAGGAGCACCCTACTCAGAACAGTCAGGAGGAGCACCCTACTCAGAACAGTCAGGAGGAGCACCCTACTCAGAACAGTCAGGAGGAGCACCCTACTCAGAACAGTCAGGAGGAGCACCCTACTCAGAACAGTCAGGAGGAGCACCCTACTCAGAACAGTCAGGAGGAGCACCCTACTCAGAACAGTCAGGAGGAGCACCCTACTCAGAACAGTCAGGAGGAGCACCCTACTCAGAACAGTCAGGAGGAGCACCCTACTCAGAACAGTCAGGAGGAGCACCCTACTCAGAACAGTCAGGAGGAGCACCCTACTCAGAACAGTCAGGAGGAGCACCCTACTCAGAACAGTCAGGAGGAGCACCCTACTCAGAACAGTCAGGAGGAGCACCCTACTCAGAACAGTCAGGAGGAGCACCCTACTCAGAACAGGAGGAGCACCCTACTCAGAACAGTCAGGAGGAGCACCCTACTCAGAACAGTCAGGAGGAGCACCCTACTCAGAACAGTCAGGAGGAGCACCCTACTCAGAACAGTCAGGAGGAGCACCCTACTCAGAACAGTCAGGAGGAGCACCCTACTCAGAACAGTCAGGAGGAGCACCCTACTCAGAACAGTCAGGAGGAGCACCCTACTCAGAACAGTCAGGAGGAGCACCCTACTCAGAACAGTCAGGAGGAGCACCCTACTCAGAACAGTCAGGAGGAGCACCCTACTCAGAACAGTCAGGAGGAGCACCCTACTCAGAACAGTCAGGAGGAGCACCCTACTCAGAACAGTCAGGAGGAGCACCCTACTCAGAACAGTCAGGAGGAGCACCCTCAGAACAGTCAGAGCACAGTCAGAACAGTCCAGAGGATCACCCTATTCAGAACAGTCAGGAGGAGCACCCTACTCAGAACAGTCAGAGGAGCACCCTACTCAGAACAGTCAGGAGGAGCACCCTACTCAGAACAGTCAGGAGGAGCACCCTACTCAGAACAGTCAGGAGGAGCACCCTACTCAGAACAGTCAGGAGGAGCACCCTACTCAGAACAGTCAGGAGGAGCACCCTACTCAGAACAGTCAGGAGGAGCACCCTACTCAGAACAGTCAGAGGATCACCCTACTCAGAACAGTCAGGAGGAGCACCCACTCATAACATTTAGGCACCCTACTCAGAACAGTCAGGAGGAGCACCCTACTCAGAACAGTCAGGAGGAGCACCCTACTCAGAACAGTCAGGAGGAGCACCCTACTCAGAACAGTCAGGAGGAGCACCCTACTCAGAACAGTCAGGAGGAGCACCCTACTCAGAACAGTCAGGAGGAGCACCCTACTCAGAACAGTCAGGAGGAGCACCCTACTCAGAACAGTCCAGAGGATCACCCTACTCAGAACAGTCAGGAGGAGCACCCTACTCAGAACAGTCAGGAGGAGCACCCTACTCAGAACAGTCAGGAGGAGCACCCTACTCAGAACAGTCAGGAGGAGCACCCTACTCAGAACAGTCAGGAGGAGCACCCTACTCAGAACAGTCAGGAGGAGCACCCTACTCAGAACAGTCAGGAGGAGCACCCTACTCAGAACAGTCAGGAGGAGCACCCTACTCAGAACAGTCAGGAGGAGCACCCTACTCAGAACAGTCAGGAGGAGCACCCTACTCAGAACAGTCAGGAGGAGCACCCTACTCAGAACAGTCCAGAGGATCACCCTACTCAGAACAGTCAGGAGGAGCACCCTACTCAGAACATTTAGGCACCCTACTCAGAAGAGTCAGGAGGAGCACCCTACTCAGAACAGTCAGGAGGAGCACCCTACTCAGAACAGTCAGGAGGAGCACCCTACTCAGAACAGTCAGGAGGAGCACCCTACTCAGAACAGTCAGGAGGATCACCCTACTCAGAACAGTCAGGAGGAGCACCCTACTCAGAACAGTCAGGAGGAGCACCCTACTCAGAACAGTCATGAGGATCACCCTACTCAGAACAGTCAGGAGGAGCACCCTACTCAGAACAGTCAGGAGGAGCACCCTACTCAGAACAGTCAGGAGGAGCACCCTACTCAGAACAGTCAGGAGGAGCACCCTACTCAGAACAGTCAGGAGGAGCACCCTACTCAGAACAGTCAGGAGGAGCACCCTACTCAGAACAGTCAGGAGGAGCACCCTACTCAGAACAGTTAGGAGGAGCACCCTACTCAAATAGAACAGTCAGGAGGAGCACCCTACTCAGAACAGTTAGGAGGAGCACCCTACTCAGAACAGTCAGGAGGAGCACCCTACTCAGAACAGTCAGGAGGAGCACCCTACTCAGAACAGTCAGGAGGAGCACCCTACTCAGAACAGTCAGGAGGAGCACCCTACTCAGAACAGTCAGGAGGAGCACCCTACTCAGAACAGTCAGGAGGAGCACCCTACTCAGAACAGTCAGGAGGAGCACCCTACTCAGAACAGTCAGGAGGAGCACCCTACTCAGAACAGTCAGGAGGAGCACCCTACTCAGAACATTTAGGCACCCTACTCAGAACAGTCAGGAGGAGCACCCTACTCAGAACAGTCAGGAGGAGCACCCTACTCAGAACAGTCAGGAGGAGCACCCTACTCAGAACAGTCAGGAGGAGCACCCTACTCAGAACATTTAGGCACCCTACTCAGAACAGTCAGGAGGAGCACCCTACTCAGAACAGTCAGGAGGAGCACCCTACTCAGAACAGTCAGGAGGAGCACCCTACTCAGAACAGTCAGGAGGAGCACCCTACTCAGAACAGTCAGGAGGAGCACCCTACTCAGAACAGTCAGGAGGAGCACCCTACTCAGAACAGTCAGGAGGAGCACCCTACTCAGAACAGTCAGGAGGAGGACCCTACTCAGAACAGTCAGGAGGAGCACCCTACTCAGAACAGTCAGGAGGAGCACCCTACTCAGAACAGTCAGGAGGAGCACCCTACTCAGAACAGTCAGGAGGAGCACCCTACTCAGAACAGTTAGGAGGAGCACCCTACTCAGAACAGTCAGGAGGAGCACCCTACTCAAATAGAACAGTCAGGAGGAGCACCCTACTCAGAACAGTCAGGAGGAGCACCCTACTCAAAGAACAGTCAGGAGGAGCACCCTACTCAGAACAGTTTAGGGCACCCTACTCAGAACAGTCAGGAGGAGCACCCTACTCAGAACAGTCAGGAGGAGCACCCTACTCAGAACAGTCAGGAGGAGCACCCTACTCAGAACAGTCAGGAGGAGCACCCTACTCAGAACAGTCAGGAGGAGCACCCTACTCAGAACAGTTAGGAGGAGCACCCTACTCAAATAGAACAGTCAGTAGGAGCACCCTACTCAGAACAGTCAGGAGGAGCACCCTACTCAGAACAGTCAGGAGGAGCACCCTACTCAGAACAGTCAGGAGGAGCACCCTACTCAGAACAGTCAGGAGGAGCACCCTACTCAAATAGAACAGTCAGGAGGAGCACCCTACTCAGAACAGTCAGGAGGAGCACCCTACTCAGAACAGTCAGGAGGAGCACCCTACTCAGAACAGTCAGGAGGAGCATCCTACTCAGAACAGTCAGGAGGAGCACCCTACTCAGAACAGTCAGGAGGAGCACCCTACTCAGAACAGTTAGGAGGAGCACCCTACTCAGAACAGGAGGAGCACCCTAATCAGAACAGTCAGCAGGAGCACCCTACTCAGAACAGTCAGGAGGAGCACCCTACTCAGAACAGTTAGGAGGAGCACCCTACTCAGAACAGTTAGGAGGAGCACCCTACTCAGAACAGTCAGGAGGAGCACCCTACTCAGAACAGTCAGGAGGAGCACCCTACTCAGAACAGTCAGGAGGAGCACCCTACTCAGAACAGTCAGGAGGAGCACCCTACTCAGAACAGTCAGGAGGAGCACCCTACTCAGAACAGTTAGGAGGAGCACCCTACTCAGAACAGTTAGGAGGAGCACACTACTCAGAGCAGTCAGCAGGAGCACCCTACTCAGAACATTTAGGCACCCTACTCAGAACAGTCAGGAGGAGCACCCTACTCAGAACAGTCAGGAGGAGCACCCTACTCAGAACAGTCAGGAGGAGCACCCTACTCAGAACAGTCAGGAGGAGTCAGAACAGTTAGGAGGAGCACCCTACTCAAATAGAACAGTCAGGAGGAGCACCCTACTCAGAACAGTCAGGAGGAGCACCCTACTCAGAACAGTCAGGAGGAGCACCCTACTCAGAACAGTCAGGAGGAGCACCCTACTCAGAACAGTCAGGAGGAGCACCCTACTCAGAACAGTCAGGAGGAGCACCCTACTCAGAACAGTCAGGAGGAGCACCCTACTCAGAACAGTCAGGAGGAGCACCCTACTCAGAACAGTTAGGAGGAGCACCCTACTCAGAACAGTCAGGAGGAGCACCCTACTCAGAACAGTTAGGAGGAGCACCCTACTCAGAACAGTCAGGAGGAGCACCCTACTCAAATAGAACAGTCAGGAGGAGCACCCTATTCAGAACAGTCAGGAGGAGCACCCTACTCAGAACAGTCAGGAGGAGCACCCTACTCAAATAGAACAGTCAGGAGGAGCACCCTACTCATAACAGTCAGGAGGAGCACCCTACTCAGAACAGTCAGGAGGAGCACCCTACTCAGAACAGTCAGGAGGAGCACCCTACTCAGAACAGTCAGGAGGAGCACCCTACTCAAATAGAACAGTAAGTCAATTTTGAAATCAATCCGTTTTCCATGTGAAAGCACAGAATCCTATTCATTAGGACTATCTGCCTGGCTGCCTGCCTGCCTGCTTGCCTGTGGTCTCGGTGTGGTCTCCTGATCAGGCCGGTCGGAGGAGGTTTACAGGCCCGTTAAAGAGGACTAAAGACCCTCCTCTAAAGGTCCTGGATGTCATGGTCCTCCGTCCTCACACTGGTAAACCCTCCACCCAGCGTGAGATGGATACACTTCCTCTCACCTCTGTCTACCTCCTCTCTGTGAACTGATACGCAGGAGGTTTCCTGACCACAAGTCTCGATGAAAAACTCTAGACCTGATGAGCCCAGAGCTAATGTATAGGCTTTAGTTCGGTGAGCTATTACAGTCAAGTCATGATTTAGACGGGACACAGAGTCCTAAGATCAACACAGAACTATCAGAGGAGCTATGATTTCAGATCAGATTTCAGATCTGATTTCAGATCAGATTTCAGAGCAGATTATACAGAATGTAGAAACAGGACAGGAAGCATAAGATCCTGGGCTCCTCTGAATCGGTGAAGGGGGTGGGGGGGTTGAGTGTTGTTTTGAGTGTCAAGATGAGGAGGAAACTAAAGACCCCGGGACAAATTGATGTGCAAGAGAAATGTAGCTCAGAGAGAAGGGGCTGGCTCGGCTGTCCTGTCATGGGATGGATTGATGATCCTGAAGGGAACACTTCCACAGGTCAAGTTGGGCAGAATGACAGTAGGACTAGTAAGGTTTGAGGAGGGGTGGGGACAGGGGGGTGGGGACAGGGGCATCAGTACGTGAAGAAGCAGATGAACTGGTCATAGCTGCTCCCAATACTCAACACCCCCCCAGTTTCTCCTGCGAGGTCAGGTCATTTGTATGATCAGGTAAGACTCTCGTCCCAGACAGTTCTATAATTCAAAGTACTTGAACGGACATGAGAGTACCAGTCACGTGTGTCTTGAGGAGCGTTGTACATAACTCTCTGTCCACAGCGCTTTATGAACTCCCTCCCTGCAGTCAGGAGAGAAACACGGCTGACCCCACCCACCCTGACCTCTGGAGGGATTCAATTCCCTGAGCTCTCAGTCTGTTCCCAAAACTGTGACTGTCAAAACATACATCCACTGTCCCGTACACTAACCCTTACCCTGTACACCATCCATCCATCCTCCCTTGTCTTAACTGCTAGTGTGAATACTACTGAATTTATATTTCCTTTCCTTAGAGGCCAGTTCCTGACTGACTCTTCTCCCTCCTGGGAACATACAACACCAACCACCATTACTCTTAGACTGGGGTGTTTTCTCATCCCTGGTTCCTGGAGCGAGTGGAGGAGAGAGAGGTGGACAGGATAGTGGAGGGGAGAGAGGAGAGAGGAGAGTGGAGGAGAGAGAGGGGGACAGGAGAGTGGAGGGGAGAGAAGAGTGGAGGAGAGAGAGGGGGACAGGAGAGTGGAGGGGAGGGAAGAGTGGAGCAGAGAGAGGTGGACAGGAGAGTGGAGGAGAGAGAAGAGTGGAGGAGAGAGAGGTGGACAGGAGAGTGGAGGAGAGAGGAGAGTGGAGGAGAGCGAGGTGGACAGGAGAGTGGAGGAGAGAGAAGAGTGGAGGAGAGAGAGGTGGACAGGAGAGTGAGGGTGAAAATAGAAAATCTTCACTTAGGAGAAATTAGTAACCCTGCGCCACCACCGCGACGACCACATGCTCTTGGACTATGAGAGAACCAGTAGTCAGATAAAGAGAGAGCAGCTGGAGTAGCAGTGTTCTCTGGGGTAACACATGTCTCTGTCATGGCCAAAAAGTCAAGGGACTGAAGGGCAGCATATGGCGTGGGGATCGTCTGTAAAGCCTACAGGAAGAGGAACGAACTGGTATAGAAAACACACATAGTTGACAAAGCGACAAACAGCATAATTACATTGGAAATGGGCTTCCTGACCAAAGTTGCAACAGTAACCAAGGGGGGCGGTGCTTAGCAAAGGGTTGATTGAACTCTGAACTCTGAACTTTGAACTCTGCTTCTCACGAAACAACTCCTCCCCAAACACATGCATCAATCATCAACGTACCATAATATCATCAGACACTTATCGACTAGAGTACGGGGATAGGGTATGGGATGGGGTATGGGGCTAGGGTAGGGGATGGGGTATGGGGCTAGAGTAGGGGATGGGGTATGGGGCTGGGGTAGGGGATGGGGCTAGGGTAGAGGATGGGGTATGGGGCTAGGGTAGGGGATCATGGGGCTAGGGTAGGGGAATGGTGCAGTAGGGATGGGATATGGGGCTGGGGTAGGGGATATGGGGCTAGGGTAGGGGATGGGGTATGGGGCTAGGGTAGGGGATGGGGTATGGGGCTAGGGTATGGGATATGGGCCTAGGGAGGGATGGGATATGGGGCTAGGGTAGGGGTGGGGTATGGGGTATGGGGCTAGGGTAGGGGATGGGGTATGGGGCTAGGGTAGGGGATGGGGTATGGGGCTAAGGGGATGGGGTATGGGGCTAGGGTAGGGGATGGGGTATGGGGCAGGGTAGGGGATGGGGTATGGGGCTAGGACTATGGGATGGGGTATGGGGCTAAGGTAGGGATGGGATATGGGGCCAGGGTAGGGATGGGGTATGGGGCAACAGTAAGTAGGGCGGTATAGGGGTAGGGGATGGGGTATGGGGATTAGGGGATGGGGTATGGGGCTGGGGAAGGGCTGGGGTAGGGGCTGGGAGGACTAGGGTAGGGGATGGGGTATGGGGCTAGGGTAGGGAAGGGGAAGGGGAAGGGGAACTGGGAGGCTCCCCAGGGGAACACATGGGGATCAATCATAGGGAAGGGGATGAGGTATGGGGATATATCATGGGGCAGGTTAGGGCTATAGGGCTGGGGTAGGGGTTGGGGTATGGGGCTAGGGTAGGGGTATAGGGCTGGGGTAGGGGATGGGGTATAGGGTAGGGGTATAGGGCTGGGGTAGGAGTATAGGGCTGGGATAGGGGATGGGGTAAAGGGCTGGGGTAGGGGGTGGGGTATGGAGCTAGGGTAGGGGATGGGGTATGGGGCTAGGGTAGGGGATGGGGTATGGGGCTAGGGTAGGGGATGGGGTAAAGGGCTGGGTAGGGGTGGGGTATGGGGCTAGGGTAGGGGATGGGGTATGGGGCTAGGGTAGGGGATGAGGGAATGGGGCTGGGTTAGGGCTATAGGGCTGGGGTAGGGGATGGGGTATGGGGCTAGGGTAGGGGTATAGGGCTGGGGTAGGGGATGGGGTATAGGGTAGGGGTATAGGGCTGGGGTATGGGGATAGGGTAGGGGATGGGGTATAGGGCTGGGGTAGGAGTATAGGGCTGGGATAGGGGATGGGGTAAGGGGCTGGGGTAGGGGATGGGGTATGGGGACAGGGTAGGGGATTGGGTATGGGGATAGGGTAGGGGTATATAGGGGAAGGGGGAGGCTAGGGTAGGGGATGGGGTATGGGGATAGGGTAGGGGTATAGGGCTGGGGTAGGGGATGAGGTATGGGGATAGGGTAGGGGGTGGGGTATGGGGCTAGGGTAGGGGTATATGGCTGGGGTAGGGGATGGGGCTAGGGTAGGGGATGGGGTATGGGGCTAGAGTAGGGGATGGGGTATGGGGCTAGGGTGGGGGATGGGGTATGGGGCTAGGGTAGGGGATGGGGTATGGGGCTAGGGTAGGGGATGGGGTATGGGGCTAGAGTAGGGGATGGGATATGGGGCTGGGGTAGGGGATGGGGTATGGGGCTAGGGTAGGGGATGGGGTATGGGGCTAGGGTAGGGGATGGGGTATGGGGCTAGGGTATGGGATGGGGTATGGGCCTAGGGTAGGGGATGGGATATGGGGCTAGGGTAGGGGGTGGGGTATGGGGCTAGGGTAGGGGACTGGGGTATGGGGCTAGGGTAGGGGATGGGGTATGGGGCTAGGGTAGGGGATGGGGTATGGGGCTAGGGTAGGGGATGGGGTATGGGGCTAGGGTAGGGGATGGGGTATGGGGCTAGGGTAGGGGATGGGGTATGGGGCTAAGGTAGGGGATGGGATATGGGGCTAGGGTAGGGAATGGGGTATGGGGCTAGGGTAGGGGATACGGTATAGGGGTAGGGGATGGGGTATGGGGCTGGGGTAGGGGATGGGGTATGGGGCTGGGGTATAGGGCTGGGGTAGGGGCTGGGATATAGGACTAGGGTAGGGGATGGGGTATGGGGCTAGGGTAGGAGAAGGGGAAGGTAAGGGGGGGTATGAGGCTAGGGGGATGGGGTATGGGGTATGGGGATAGGGTAGGGGTATAGGGGGGTAGGGGGGGTATGGGGATAGGGTAGGGGTGGGGTATGGGGCTGGGGTATAGGGGGGGTGGGGATATAAAGGGCTGGGGTAGGGGGTGGGGTATGGGGCTAGGGTAGGGGATGGGGTATGGGGCTAGGGTAGGGGATGGGGTAAAGGGCTGGGGTAGGGGGTGGGGTATGGGGCTAGGGTAGGGGATGGGGTATGGGGCTAGGGTAGGGGATGGGGGAATGGGGCTAGGTTAGGGCTATAGGGCTGGGGTAGGGGATGGGGTATGGGGCTAGGGTAGGGGTATAGGGCTGGGGTAGGGGATGGGGTATAGGGTAGGGGTATAGGGCTGGGGTATGGGGATAGGGTAGGGGATGGGGTATAGGGCTGGGGTAGGAGTATAGGGCTGGGATAGGGGATGGGGTAAAGGGCTGGGGTAGGGGATGGGGTATGGAGCTAGGGTAGGGGATGGGGTATGGGGCTAGGGTAGGGGATGGGGTATGGGGCTAGGGTAGGGGATGGGGTATGGGGATAGGGTAGGGGTGGGGTATGGGGCTGGGGTAGGGATGGGGTATGGGGCTAGGGTAGGGGATGGGGTAGGTTAGGGGATAGGGCTGGGGTAGGGGATGGGGTATGGGGCTAGGGGTAGGGGTATAGGGCTGGGGTAGGGGATGGGGTATAGGGTAGGGGTATAGGGCTGGGGTATGGGGATAGGGTAGGGGATGGGGTATAGGGCTGGGGTAGGAGTATAGGGCTGGGATAGGGGATGGGGTAGGGGCTGGGGTAGGGGATGGGGTATGGGGGGGTAGGGGGTATGGGGATAGGGGTAGGGGAGGGGGGGGTATGGGCTAGGGTAGGGGATGGGGATGGGGATAGGGTAGGGGGGGCTGGGGTAGGGGATGGGGTATGGGGGGCTGGGGTATGGGGATGGGGATGGGGAAAGGGGTTAGGGGTGGGGTTGGGGCTAGGGGTAGGGCTGGGGCTAGGGTAGGGGATGGGAATGGGGCTATGGGGCTGGGGTAGGGGGTGTGGTATGAGGCTAGGGTAGGGGATGGGGTATGGGGATAGGGTAGGGGTATAGGGCTGGGGTAGGGGATGAGGTATGGGGATAGGGTAGGGATGGGGATGGGGCTAGGGTAGGGGATGGGGTATGGGGCTAGGGTAGGGGTAGGGGTATAGGGCTGGGGTATGGGATGGGGTAAAGGGCTGGGGTAGGGGGTGGGGTATGGGGCTTGGGATGGGGCTGGAGTATAGGGCTGGGACTGGGGTATAGGGCTGAGGAATAGGGATGGGGCTGGGTCAAGGGGCTGGGATGTAAGTATTTGGGTAGGCTGATAATGAGCCGGAGTCCCTCCACAGCTTGGCCCAACATGGGTTGAGGTGTGAGGTGTGAACTCCCCAGTCCTAATGAGCTGACGGAAGAGGAGGATTATGGTGGGGGTCGGAGGTCAGAGGTGGTGGGACTGACTGGGGCCAGAGAAGCTGTTGTTAATAACACTCAGCCCCAGCTCCAGTCTCCATCCCCAGCCCTATACCCCAGTCCCAGCCCTATACCCCAGACCCAGCCCTATACCCCAGTCCCAGCCCTATACGCCATTCCCAGACCCAGCCCTATACCCCAGACCTAGCCCTATACCCCAGTCCCAGCCCTCTAACCCAGTCCCAGCCCTATACCCCAGTCCCAGCCCTATACCCCAGTCCCAGCCCTATACCCCAGTCCCAGCCCTATACCCCAGACCCAGCCCTATACCCCAGACCCAGCCCCATCCCTATCCCAAGCCCTATACCCCAGCCCCAGCCCCAGCCCCAGCCCCATCCCTATCCCAAGCCCTATACCCCAGCCCCATCCCCATCCCAAGCCCTATACCCCAGCCCCCTACCCCAGTCCCAGCCCTGTACCCCAGCCCCATCCCCATCCCAAGCTCTATACCCCAGCCCCAGCCCCATCCCCATCCCAAGCCCTATACCCCAGCCACATACCACAGCCCTATAACCCAGCCCTAACCCCAGCCTCAACCTTATACCCGTACCCCATCCTCCCCCCAGTCCCAGCCCTGTACCCCAGCCCTGTACCCCTGCCACTGTCACAGACCCTACTCCCCAGCCACATAACCAAGCCACATGTCTATCCCCAGCCCCAGGACGGAAGCCCCGGCAGCTGCACCAGGCTCCCACCAGGACCCTGGCCTCAGGGGCCTCTGATCTCAGCTAAACCAGAAATAAATCACCAAGCTGAGGTGACCGACTAAAGTGCTCATTAAAAAGCATTCAGGCAATAATACAAGACTGGGGTATAGGGCTTGGTAATACACGAGGAGAGAATGAAAGGTTTCTAGTCCTCGTCTCCTCCTCCTCTTCAGCGGGCCTGTGGTGGTTATTAATGAGGCCAGTCTGGCTGATTGGTTGGTGCACCGGGCTGCAGTGAGTGTAATGGGGGGTCAGTGTGGTGCTAACAGGTTAGCATCCTCCACTTTAACGGGGGTCAGTGTGTTGCTAACAGGTTAGCTTCCTCCACTGTAACGGGGGTCAGTGTGTTGCTAACAGCTTAGCTTCCTCCACTGTAACGGGGTCAGTGTGTTGCTAACAGGTTAGCTTCCTCCACTGTAACGGGGGTCAGTGTGTTGCTAACAGCTTAGCTTCCTTCACTGTAACGGGGATCAGCGTGTTGCTAACAGGTTAGCTTCCTCCACTATAACGGGGATCAGCGTGTTGCTAACAGGTTAGCTTCCTCACAACGGAGGCAGGCTGTTATGTGTCTGAAATGGCATCCTATTCCCTTCATAGTGCACTACGTTTAACCAGGGCCCTATGGCACCCTATTCCCTTCATAGTGCACTACGTTTAACCAGGGCCCTATGGCACCCTATTCCCTTCATAGTGCACTACGTTTAACCAGGGCCCTATGGCACCCTATTCCCTTCATAGTGCACTACGTTTAACCAGGGCCTATGGCACTGCGTCTCAGTGCAAGAGTTCCTGGTTCGAATCCAGGCTGTATCACATCCGGCAGTGATTGGGAGTCCCATTGGGTGGCACACAATTGACCCAGCGTTGTCTGGGTTTGGCCGGGGGTAGGACGTCATTGTAAAGAAGAATTTGTTCTTTTAACTGACTTGCCCAGTTAAATATTTTATTTTTTATTTAAAACAAAAAATAAATAAATAAAAACATCCCAGTTGTAGAGATGATACAGATGTTCATTAAATGTGTAAAAAAAAGGAAGGAATCTTGTTTCCTAATGTCTGACTCCTGGAAAATACATCATCAAAATATCATTCCGTTTCCTGACACAACCCATCTGAATATCATGCATCATCGGTATTGATACGTAGGTCTGTTAAATGTCCCTCTTTCCTCTTCTACTCAATGGAGGCCTCAGTGCTCTGATAGACTCACCCCACACTGTGACCCAGACCAACAACTCAGACACATTCCTCCTGCACCCACTCCGTCTTACGGCAACTCCGCAATACACACACACACACACACACACACACACACACACACACACACACACACACACACACACACACACACACACACACACACACACACACACACACACACACACACACACACACACACACACACACACACACACACACACACACACACACACACACACACACACACACACAACAACACAACAAACACACACACACACACACACACACACACACACACACACACACACACACACACACACAAACACACATGCACCCCCGAGAATCGACCATGGGGAGCAGGGACAACGCTGTACCACCCCCGAGAATCGACCATGGGGAGCAGGGACACCGCTGTACCACCCCCGAGCATCGACCCTGGGGAGCAGGGACACCGCTGTACCACCCCCGAGCATCGACCCTGGGGAGCAGGGACACCGCTGTACCACCCCCGAGCATCGACCCTGGGGAGCAGGGACAACGCTGTACCACCCCCGAGCATCGACCCTGGGGAGCAGGGACACCGCTGTACCACCCCCGAGCATCGACCCTGGGGAGCAGGGACACCGCTGTACCACCCCGAGCATCGACCCTGGGGAGCAGGGACACCGCTGTACCACCCCCGAGAATCGACCATGGGGAGCAGGGACACCGCTGTACCACCCCCGAGCATCGACCCTGGAGACCCTGGGGATCAGGGACACCGCTGTACCACCCCCGAGAATCGACCATGGGGAGCAGGGACACCGCTGTACCACCCCCGAGCATCGACCCTGGAGACCCTGGGGAGCAGGGACACCGCTGTACCACCCCCGGGCATCGACCCTGGGGAGCAGGGACACCATCCAATATTATAGAACAAGGGGCAGCTGGACAGAGGCAGCTGGACAGAGTGCAGTGGAAGGCCGTGGGGCGGACAGGGTGCAGTGGAAGGCCGTGGGGTGGACAGGGTGCAGTGGAAGGCCGTGGGGCGGACAGGGTGCAGTGGAAGGCCGTGGGGCGGACAGGGTGCAGTGGAAGGCCGTGGGGCGGACAGGGTGCAGTGGAAGGCCGTGTGGCGGACAGGGTGCAGTGGAAGGCCGTGTGGCGGACAGGGTGCAGTGGAAGGCCGTGGGGCGGACAGGGTGCAGTGGAAGGCCGTGGGGCGGACAGGGTGCAGTGGAAGGCCGTGGGGCGGACAGGGTGCAGTGGAAGGCCGTGGGGCGGACAGGGTGCAGTGGAAGGCCGTGGGGCGGACAGGGTGCAGTGGAAGGCCGTGTGGCGGACAGGGTGCAGTGGAAGGCCGTGGGGCGGACAGGGTGCAGTGGAAGGCCGTGGGGAGGACAGGGTGCAGTGGAAGGCCGTGTGGCGGACAGGGTGCAGTGGAAGGCCGTGTGGCGGACAGGGTGCAGTGGAAGGCCGTGGGGAGGACAGGGTGCAGTGGAAGGCCGTGTGGCGGACAGACACACAAGCCACCATGTAGGATGCCCACAGCCTTTTCATCTTTTTCCCTAAATCTCTTAGATCATTTTACTACAGTCACCTGGCCCCGGGCAAGACAGTGTTCATTAACTAACATCTCGCTCTCCCTTTCCCTCTGGAAGTCGTTTGGAAAATTGTTTTGGGAAAATGGCAACTGCAGCCCGAAAAACACTTTTCCATCTTGAAAATGAAATAGAAGGAGAGGAGGGGAAGGAGGGAAGAACAGGAGAGGAGGGGAGGGGAAGGAGGGAAGAACAGGAGAGGAGAGGAGGGGAAGGAGGGAAGAACAGGAGAGGAGAGGAGGGGAAGGAGGGAAGAACAGGAGAGGAGAGGAGGGGAAGGAGGGAAGAACAGGAGAGGAGGGGAAGGAGGGAAGAACAGGAGAGGAGGGGAAGGAGGGAAGAACAGGAGAGGAGAGGAGGGGAAGGAGGGAAGAACCGGAGAGGAGGGGAGGGGAAGGAGGGAAGAACCGGAGAGGAGGGGAGGGGAAGGAGGGAAGAACAGGAGAGGAGGGGAGGGGAGGGGAAGGAGGGAAAAACAGGAGAGGAGGGGAGGGGAGGGGAAGGAGGGAAGAACAGGAGAGGAGAGGAGAGGAGAGGAGAGGAGAGGAGAGGAGAGGAGGGAGGAGGAGGGAGAGGAGAGGAGAGGAGAGGGGAGGAGGGAGAGGAGGGGAAGGAGGGAAGGAGATGAGAGGAGAGGAGGGGAAGGAGGGAAGAACCGGAGAAGAGAGGAGGGGAAGGAGGGAAGAACAGGAGAGGAGAGGAGGGGAGGGGAAGGAGGGAAGAAAAGGAGAGGAGAGGAGGGGAGGGGAAGGAGGGAAGGAAAGGAGAGGAGAGGAGGGGAAGGAGGGAAGAAAAGGAGAGGAGAGGAGGGGAAGGAGGGAAGAAAAGGAGAGGAGAGGAGGGGAAGGAGGGAAGAACAGGAGAGGAGAGGAGAGGAGGGGAGGGGAAGGAGGGAAGGAGAGGAGAGGAGAGGAGGGGAGGGGAAGGAGAGGAGAGGAGGGTAAGGAGGGAAGGAGAGGGAAGAACAGGAGAGGAGAGGAGAGGAGGGGAGGGGAAGGAGGGAAGGAGAGGAGAGGAGAGGAGGGGAGGGGAAGGAGAGGAGAGGAGGGTAAGGAGGGAAGGAGAGGAGGGGGGAGGGAAGGAGAGGAGGTGAAGGGGGGAAGGAGAGGAGATCAAGGTAAGGAGGGGAGGGAAGGAGAGGAGGTGAAGGGGGGAAGGAGAGGAGAGGAAGGTAAGGAGGGAAGGAGAGGAGGGGAGGGGAAGGAGGGAAGGAGAGGAGGGGAGGGGAAGGAGGGAAGGAGGGGAGGGGAAGGAGGGAAGGAGAGGAGAGGAGGGAAAGGAGGGAAGACAGGAGAGGAGAGGAGGGAAGGAGGGAAGGAGAGGAGAGGAGGGTAAGGAGGGAAGAGAGAGGACAGGGAGGGGAAGGAGGGAAGGAAGGAGAGGAGGGGAGGGGGAAGGAGGGAAGGATTAGAGGGGGGAGCCAGGATTGATAGGTGACGGCCTGCCAAGGTGGAGGGAATCCATCCACTAACCCTCCCTCCGTCCAGAGGTTCCCTCCCTCCCACCCTCCCTTCCTCCCTCACTCTATCCTTCCTTCCTCCCTCCACCCCTCTACCTCCATCTGAAGGGAAAGGTACTAAATTGGGAAAATGAAAATAAGAAATTGCCAGAGGGGTAGTTTTTTTTTCGCTCTTCCTACAATGTATTTTGTTAATAACCTCTTCAGACTTCAAGTCTCCCCTCATGCCTTTTCTCTTTCAAGTAGACCCTGTCGTCTACCCACCTGGGGGCCCCCTGGGGGCCAGGCAGGAATTCTATTGCAATGTTAGATCTGTATGTTTGCAAGGAGATCCCCATAAAGGGCAGGGAGGGAGGGGAAGGAGGGAAGGAGGGAGGAGAGGATGGGGTGGGAGAGGGAAGGAGGGAAGGAGAGGAGGAGAGGGGAAGGAGGGAAGGAGAGGAGGAGGGGAGGGAGGGGAGGGGAGGGAAGGGGAGAGGAGAGGAGGGGAGGGGATGAGGGAGGGAGATATGAGAGAGGATGGAGAGGAGGGGAGGGGAGGAGGGAGAGCAGGGAAGGAAGGAGAGGAGGGGAGAAGGGAGATGTGGGAGAGGAGGGGAGGAGGGAAGGAGGGAGAGGAGGAGAGAAGGGAGATGTGGGAGAGGAGGGGAGAAGGGTGGAGGGAGAGGAAGGGAGATGGGGGACATGGGAGAGGAGGGGAGAAGGGAGACATGGGAGAGGAGGGGAGAAGGGAAGGAGAGAGAGGAGGGGAGAAGGGAGACGTGGGAGAGGAGGGAGGAGGGAAGGAGAGAGAGGAGGGGAGAAGGGAGATGTGGGAGAGGAGGGAGGAGGGAAGGAGAGAGAGCAGGGGAGAAAGGAGATGTGGGAGTAGGGGGAGAAGGGAGATGTGGGAGGGGAGGGGAGAAGGGAGATGTGGGAGAGGATGGGAGAAGGGTGGAGGAAGGGAGAAGGGAGACGTGGGAGACGAGGGGAGGAGGGAGAGGAGGGAGAGGAGAGAAAGAGGGAAAAGGGGAGAAGTTTAAGTCAGGGCAATGGGTGGGACTGTTCTTTGCTTGTTGCCCTCTCCTCTCTGCAGTAAACTGAACACCAATCAAATAAGGGCCAGATGTGTGCTTCTGGTTCAGACTTCAGTTGTCCAGACCCTGGGGTGTAGCCCTGATAGAACCAGATAGAACCCTGGGGTGTAGCCCTGATAGAACCAGAGAGAACCCTGATAGAACCCTGAGGTGTAGCCCTGATAGAATCTGAAAGAACATTGATAGAACCCTTGGGTGTAGCCCTGATAGAACCAGATAGAACCCTGATAGAACCCTGGGGTGTAGCCCTGATAGAATCTGAAAGAACATTGATAGAACCTAGATAGAACCCTAATAGAACCTTGGACATACTGTAATGAAGAGATGGATGACCTCTCTCTCTCTCAGAGCACTTATTTGTTATCTCTCCAACATGCTGAGTAATGTGTGTGTGTGTGTGTGTGTGTGTGTGTGTGTGTGTGTGTGTGTGTGTGTGTGTGTGTGTGTGTGTGTGTGTGTGTGTGTGTGTGTGTGTGTGTGTGTGTGTGTGTGTGTGTGTGTGTGTGTGTGCGTGCGTGCGTGTGTGAGCGTGTGTGTGCGTGCGTGCGTGTATGCGTCTCTGTGCTTCTCAGTCTGCGTTGCGTGGGTGTCTCAGCATAACACACACAGATAAACCAGATCATCTTTCCCAGTTTCCTTTCCTCTCTAGGCCGTCATGTTGGGGAAATTTATTTGAAGGGACTGTCTGTCTGTTACCTCTGTTTGTATGAATCACTGACCTTTGCATTCTGACATTACTTTTCAATCACAAAAAAATGTCTCTCTCTGTTTTGATTCACACTGTTTTGATTCACTCTGTTTTGATTCACTCTGTTTTGATTCACACTGTTTTGATTCACACTGTTTTGATTCACACTGTTTTGATTCACTCTGTTTTGATTCACTCTGTTTTGATTCACACTGTTTTGATTCACTCTGTTTTGATTCACTCTGTTTTGATTCACTCTGTTTTGATTCACTCTGTTTTGATTCACACTGTTTTGATTCACACTGTTTTGATTCACTCTGTTTTGATTCACACTGTTTTGATTCACTCTGTTTTGATTCACTCAAGGCTGCTTTTTGCTCCTCTCTGCATATTTATGGCCCTTGCAGAGGGAAAACATCCTCAAATTCAAACCATCTCTCATATTGAACCAACTAACTAAAACTCTCTCTGTTTACTATCTGTGGCACATTCTCCAACTTTGCGTACTGTTTCAAGGGTCCATAAGTAATTCACTGTTATTCCACAACGGTTGTTTACGAAGCATGTGGAGCATAATGGTTTTTTATTTGAGAGCCATACACACACGCACACGCACACACACACACACACACACACACACACACACACACACACACACACACACACACACACACACACACACACACACACACACACACACACACACACAAGCTTGGCACACCTGTATTTGGGGATCTTCTCCCATTATTCTCTGCAGATCCTCTCAAGCTCTGTCAGGTTGGATGGGGAGCGTTGCTGCACAGCTATTGTCAGGTCTCTCCAGAGATGCTCAATTGGGTTCAAGTCCGGAATCTGGCTGGGCCACTCAATGACATTCACAGACTTGTCCCGAAGCCACTCCTGCCGTTGTCTTGGCTGTGTGCTTAGGGTCATTGTCATGTTGGAAGGTGAACCTTCACCCCAGTCTAAGGTCCTGAGCGCTCTGGAGCAGGATCGGGGATTTGAACTTGCAACCTTTCGGTTACTGGTCCAACAGCCCCAGCAAAGTACAGAGAGATCTTTGATGAAAACCTGCTCCAGAGCGCTCAGGACCTTAGACTGGGGTGAAGGTTCACCTTCCAACATGACCATGCTTCAACGTAGGGATGCTGCCACACCCATGCTTCACCGTAGGGATGCTGCCACCACCATCCTTCACCGTAAGGATGTTGCCACCACCATGCTTCACCGTAGGGATGCTGCCACCACCATGCTTCACCGTAGGGATGCTGCCACCACCATCCTTCACCATAGGGATGTTGCCACCACCATGCTTCACCGTAGGGATGCTACCACCACCATGCTTCACCGTAGGGATGCTTCCACCACCATGCTTCACCGTAGGGATGCTGCCACCACCATGCTTCACTGTAGGGATGCTGCCACCACCATGCTTCACCGTAGGGATGCTGCCATCACCATGCTTCACCGTAGGGATGCTGCCACCACCATGCTTCACCGTAGGGATGCTGCCACCACCATGCTTCACCGTAGGGATGCTGCCACCACCATCCTTCACCGTAGGGATGCTGCCACCACCATTCTTCACCGTTGGGATGGTGCCAGGTTTCCTCCAGACGTGACGCTTGGAATTCAGGCAAAAGAGTTCAATCTTGGTTTCATCAGACCGTATAATCTTGTTTCTCATGGTCTGAGAGTCCTTTAGGTGCCTTTTGGGAAACTTCAAGTGGGCTGTCATGTGCCTTTTACTGAGCAGTGGCTTCCATCTGGTCACTCTACCATAATTGCCTGATTGGTGGAGTGCTGCAGAGATGGTTGTCCTTCTGGAAGGTTCTCCCATCTCCACAGAGTAACTCTAGATCTCTGTCTGAGTGACCATTGCTTTCTTGGTCACCTCCCTGACCAAGGCCCTTCTACCCCAATTGCTCAGTTTGGCTGGGCGGCCAGTCTGGGAAGAGTCTTGGTGGTTCCAAACTTCTTATATTTAAGAATGTTGGAAGCCACTGTGTTCTTGGGTACCTTCAATGCTGCAGAAATGTTTTGGTACCCTTCCCCAGATCTGTGCCTCGACACAATCCAGTCTCTGAGCTCTATGGACAATTCCTTCGGCCTCGTGGCTTGGTTTTGGCTCTAACATGCACTGTCAACTGTGGGACAACATGTGGACTCCAATCAAGTTGTGGAAACATCTCAAGGATGATCAATGGAAACAGGATGTACCCGAATTGAATTTCTAGTCTCATAGCAAAGGGTCTGAATACTTATTTAAATAAGGTATTTCTGTTTTTTTAAAAACATTTTTAATACATTTTGCTCAAATTTCTAAAAACCTGTTTTCACTTCGTCGTTATGTGCTACTGTTGCTGGGGAAAAACATTTATTTAATCAATTTTCGAATAAGGCTGTAACGTAACAAGAAGGGGAAGAAGTCAAAGGGGTCTGAATACAGACTGTAAATAACAGAGAGCGGGAACTGTTTCCTCCAGTAGTTCAGTAGATTACCGGTGATAACCTATCTCTGGGAACCAGACCTAGAAAGACGCTTTGATCTGCTGGCGGAAAACAGTGTGATTGCAATTCCTTTCCCTAATTGCACCACTCGCTGCTCCTCTGGTAGTGAGCTAAATCCCTGTGTTGTTGTCCTATCTCTGACTAACCACAGTACAGCTACAGACAGCAGTTGATAGATTGATCGGGTTAAAGACAGACAGGTGTGTATCAGGAATGCCACAGTAGACAACAAACAGACTGCTTATACTAATTCAAGTCCTTAAGACCTGTTTAAAATCATGCTTGGGGAGGTTTAAACAAGGTCAATTCATGAGTGACATTTCTGTATAAACTTGTAAACACAGTTCAAGTTCCTTTCAATCTTAAGGGTAGAAATGTTTGTTTATATTATCAACCAATCAGAAAGCTCAGAGTCGTGACAAATCAGTCTTCTGCAATCCTGGGGAGGCAACAAAGGAACCTGCCCCCCTCTGTCCCCCCTTTGTCCTCCCTCTGTCCCCCCTCTGTCCCCCCTCTGTCCTCCCTCTGCTCCTCCTCTGTCCCCACTCAGTCCTCCCTCTGTCCCCCCTCTGCTCCCCCTCTGCTCCCCCTCTGTCCCCCCTCTGTCCCCCCTCTGCTCCCCCTCTGTCCTTCCTCTGTCCCACCTCTGTCCCCCCTCTGTCCTCCCTCTGTCCTCCCTCTGTCCTCACTCTGTCCTCCCTCTGCTCCCCCTCAGTCCTCCCTCTGTCCCCCCTCTGCTCCCCGTCTGTCCTCCCTCTGTCCCCCCCCTGCTCCCCCTCTGTCCCCCATCTGTCCCCCATCTGTCCTCCCTCTGCTCCCCCTCTGCTCCCCCTCTGTCCTCCCTCTGTCCCCCCTCTGTCCCCCCTCTGTCCTCCCTCTGTCCCCCCTCTGTCCTCCCTTTGTCCTCCCTCTGTCCCCCCTCTGTCCTCTCTCTGTCCCCCCTCCGTCCTCCCTCTGTCCTCCCTCTGTCCCCCTCTGTCCCCCCTCTGTCCTCCCTCTGTCCTCCCTCTGTCCCCCCTCTGTCCTCCCTCTGTCCCCCCTCTGTCTTTCCTCTGTCCTCCCTCTGTCCCCCCTCTGTCCTTCCTCTGTCCCCAATCTGCTTCCCCTCTGCTCCCCATCTGTCCTCCCTCTGTCCCACCTCTGTCCCCCCTCTGTCCTCCCTCTGTCCTCCCTCTGTCCCCCTCTGTCCTCCCTCTGTCCCCCTCTGTCCTTCCTCTGTCCTCACTCTGTCCCCCCTCTGTCCCCCCTCTGTCCTCCCTCTGTCCTCCCTCTGTCCCCCCTCTGTCCTCCCTCTGTCCCCCTCTGTCCTTCCTCTGTCCTCCCTCTGTCCCCCCTCTGTCCTTCCTCTGTCCCCAATCTGCTTCCCCTCTGCTCCCCATCTGTCCTCCCTCTGTCCCACCTCTGTCCCCCTCTGTCCTCCCTCTGTCCTCCCTCTGTCCCCCCTCTGTCCTCCCTCTGTCCTCCTTCTGCTCCTCCTCTGTCCCCACTCAGTCCTCCCTCTGTCCCCCCTCTGCTCCCCCTCTGCTCCCCCTCTGCCCCCCTCTGCTCCCCCTCTGTCCCCCTCTGCTCCCCTCTGTCCCCCTCTGTCCCCCTCTGTCCCCCTCTGTCCCTCCCTCTGTCCCCCTCTGTCCTCCCTCTGTTCCCCTCTGTCCTCCCTCTGTCCCCCTCTGCTCCCCTCTGTCCCCCTCTGCTCCCCCTCTGTCCCCCTGCTCCCCCTCTGTCCCCCATCTGTCCTCCCTCTGCTCCCCCTCTGTCCCCCTCTGCTCCCCCTCTGTCCTCCCTCTGTCCCCCCTCTGTCCTCCCTCTGTCCTCCCTCTGTCCCCCTCTGTCCTCTCTCTGTCCCCCCTCTGTCCCCCTCTGTCCTCCCTCTGTCCCCCTCTGTCCTCCCTCTGTCCCCCTCTGTCCTTCCTCTGTCCTCCCTCTGTCCCCCCTCTGTCCTTCCTCTGTCCCCACTCTGCTTCCCCTCTGCCCCCCATCTGTCCTCCCTCTGTCCCACCTCTGTCCCCCCTCTGTCCTCCCTCTGTCCTCCCTCTGTCCCCCCTCTGTCCTCCCTCTGTCCTCCCTCTGTCTCCCCTTTGCTACCCCTCTGTCCTCTCTCTGTCCTCTCTCTGTCCCCTCTCTGTCCCCCCTCTGTCCTCCCTCTGTCCCCCTCTGTCCTCACTCTGTCCCCCCTCTGTCCTCCCTCTGTCCTCCCTCTGTTCCCCCTCTGTCCTCTCTCTGTCCCCCCTCTGTCCTCCTTCTGTCCTCCCTCTGTCCTCCCTCTGTCCCCCCTCTGTCCTTCCTCTGTCCCCACTCTGCTTCCCCTCTGTCCCCCCTCTGTCCCCCCTCTGTCCCCCCTCTGTCCTTCCTCTGTCCCCACTCTGCTTCCCCTCTGTTCCCCCTCTGTCCTCCCTAGATGAAGGGTAGATCCTTCGTATCCAGAGTAGATAGTATCCAGACCAGATGAAGGGCAGTACCTTAGTATCCAGACCAGATGAAGGGCAGTACCTTAGTATCCAGACCAGATGAAGGGCAGTACCTTAGTATCCAGACCAGATGAAGGACAGTACCTTAGTATCCAGACTAGATGAAGGGCAGTTCCTTAGTATCCAGACTAGATAGTATCCAGACCAGATGAAGGGCAGTACCTTAGTCTCCAGACCAGATGAAGGGCAATTCTTTAGTATCCAGACTAGATGAAGGGCAGTTCCTTAGTATCCAGACTAGATGAAGGGCAGTTCCTTAGTATCCAGACTAGATCAAGGGCAGTTCCTTAGTATCAAGACCAGATGAAGGGCAGTTCATTAGTATCCAGACTAGATAGTAACCAGACCAGATGAAGGGCAGTTCCTTCGTATCCAGACTAGATGAAGGGCAGTTCCTTAGTATCCAGACAGACTAACCAGACCAGATGAAGGCAGCAGTCCAGACTAGATGAAGGGCAGTTCCTTAGTATCCAGACTAGATAGTATCCATACCAGATGAATGGCAGTACCTTAGTATCCAGACTAGATGAAGGGCATTTCCTTAGTATCCAGACTAGATAGTATCAGGAGTAGATGAAGGGCAGTTCCTTCGTATCCAGACTAGATGAAGGGCAGTACCTTAGTATCCAGACTAGATAGTATCCAGACCAGATAGTATCCAGACCAGATGAATGGCAGTGCATTAGTATCCAGATTAGAGGAATGGCAGTTCCTTAGTATCCAGACAAGATGAAGGGCAGTTCCTTAGTATCCAGACTAGATAGGATCCAGACCAGATGAACAGCAGTACCTTAGTATCCAGACTAGATGAAGGGCAGTTCCTTAGTATCCAGATTAGATGAATGGCAGTTCCTTTGTATCCAGACAAGATGAAGGCAGTTCCAGACTAGATAGTATCCAGACCAGATGAACAGCAGTACCTTAGTATCCAGACTAGATGAAGGGCAGTTCCTTAGTATCCAGATTAGATGAATGGCAGTTCCTTTGTATCCAAGATAGTATCCAGACCAGATGAACAGTTCCAGTACCCCAGATAGTATCCAGACTAGATGAAGGGCAGTTCCTTAGTATCCAGATTAGATGAATGGCAGTTCCTTTGTATCCAGATTAGATGAAGGGCAGTTCCTTAGTATCCAGACCAGATAGTATCCAGACTAGATGAAGGGCAGTTCCTTAGTATCCAGATTAGATGAATGGCAGTTCCTTTGTATCCAGATTAGATGAAGGGCAGTTCCTTAGTACCTAGACCAGATAGTATCCAGAATAGATGAATGGCAGTTCCTTAGTATCCAGATTAGATGAATGGCAGTTCCTTAGATGTAGTTCCTTAGACCAGATAGTATCCAGACTAGATGAAGGGCAGTTCCTTAGTATCCAGATTAGATGAATGGCAGTTCCTTTGTATCCAGATTAGATGAAGGGCAGTTCCTTAGAATCTAGACTAGATAGTATCCAGACCAGATAGTATCCAGACTAGATGAAGGGCAGTTCCTTAGTACCAGACTAGATGAAGGGCAGTTCCTTAGTATCCAGACTAGATGAAGGGCAGTACCTTAGAATCTAGATCAGACCAGATGAAGGGCAGTTAGTATCCAGACTAGATGGGCAGTTCCTTAGTATCCAGACTAGATGAAGGGCAGTACCTTAGTATCCAGACTAGATGAAGGGCAGTACCTTAGTATCCAGACTAGATGAAGGGCAGTTCCTTAGTATCCAGACTAGATAGTATCCAGTATCCAGACTAGATGAAGGGCAGTTCCTTAGTATCCAGACTAGATGAAGGGCAGTTCCAGTATCCAGACTAGATGAAGGGCAGTTCCTTAGTATCCAGACTAGATAGTATCCAGACTAGATGAAGGGCAGTTCCTTAGTATCCTTAGTATCCAGACTAGATGAAGATAGTATCCAGACTAGATGAAGGGCAGTTCCTTAGTATCCAGACTAGATGAAGGGCAGTTCCTTAGTATCCAGACTAGATGAAGGGCAGTTCCTTCTAGATAGTATCCAGACTAGATGAAGGGCAGTTCCTTCGTATCCAGACTAGATGAAGGGCAGTTCCTTAGTATCTAGACTAGATAGTATCCAGACTAGATGAAGGGCAGTTCCTTAGAATCTAGACTAGATAGTATCCAGACCAGATAGTATCCAGACCAGATGAAGGGCAGTTCCTTCGTATCCAGACTAGATGAAGGGCAGTTCCTTCGTATCCAGACTAGATGAAGGGCAGTTCCTTAGTATCTAGACTAGATAGTATCCAGACTAGATGAAGGGCAGTTCCTCTAGACTAGATAGTATCCAGACCTCCAGACCAGATGAAGGGCAGTTCCTTAGTATCCAGACTAGATGAAGGGCAGTTCCTTCGTATCCAGACCAGATGAAGGGCAGTTCCTTAGTATCCAGACTAGATGAAGGGCAGTTCCTTAGTATCCAGACCAGATGAAGGGCAGTTCCTTAGTATCCAGACCAGATGAAGGGAGTTCCTTAGTATCCAGTATCCAGACTAGATGAAGGGCAGTTCCTTAGTATCCAGACCAGATGAAGGGCAGTTCCTTAGTATCCAGACTAGATGAAGGGCAGTTCCTTAGTATCCAGACTAGATGAAGGGCAGTTCCTTAGTATCTAGACTAGATAGTATCCAGACTAGATGAAGGGCAGTACCTTAGTATCCAGACTAGATAGTATCCAGACCAGATAGTATCCAGACCAGATGAATGGCAGTGCATTAGTATCCAGATTAGAGGAATGGCAGTTCCTTAGTATCCAGACAAGATGAAGGGCAGTTCCTTAGTATCCAGACTAGATAGGATCCAGACCAGATGAACAGCAGTACCTTAGTATCCAGACTAGATGAAGGGCAGTTCCTTAGTATCCAGATTAGATGAATGGCAGTTCCTTTGTATCCAGACAAGATAGTATCCAGACCAGATGAACAGCAGTACCTTAGTATCCAGACTAGATGAAGGGCAGTTCCTTTGTATCCAGATTAGATGAATGGCAGTTCCTTTGTATCCAGATTAGATGAAGGGCAGTTCCTTAGTACCTAGACCAGATAGTATCCAGACTAGATGAAGGGCAGTTCCTTAGTATCCAGATTAGATGAATGGCAGTTCCTTTGTATCCAGATTAGATGAAGGGCAGTTCCTTAGTACCTAGACCAGATAGTATCAAGACTAGATGAAGGGCAGTTCCTTAGTATCCAGATTAGATGAATGGCAGTTCCTTTGTATCCAGATTAGATGAAGGGCAGTTCCTTAGTATCCAGAATAGATGAATGGCAGTTCCTTTGTATCCAGATTAGATGAAGGGCAGTTCCTTAGTACCTAGACCAGATAGTATCCAGACTAGATCAAGGGCAGTTCCTTAGTATCCAGATTAGATGAAGGGCAGTTCCTTAGTATCCAGATTAGATGAAGGGCAGTTCCTTAGAATCTAGACTAGATAGTATCCAGACCAGATAGTATCCAGACTAGATGAAGGGCAGTTCCTTAGTAACCAGACTAGATGAAGGGCAGTTCCTTAGTATCCAGACTAGATGAAGGGCAGTACCTTAGAATCTAGACTAGATAGTATCCAGACCAGATGAAGGGCAGTTCCTTCGTATCCAGACTAGATGAAGGGCAGTTCCTTAGTATCCAGACTAGATGAAGGGCAGTACCTTAGTATCCAGACTAGATGAAGGGCAGTACCTTAGTATCCAGACTAGATGAAGGGCAGTTCCTTAGTATCCAGACTAGATAGTATCAGGAGTAGATGAAGGGCAGTTCCTTCGTATCCAGACTAGATGAAGGGCAGTTCCTTAGTATCCAGACTAGATGAAGGGCAGTTCCTTAGTATCCAGACTAGATAGTATCCAGACTAGATGAAGGGCAGTTCCTTAGTATCCAGACTAGATGAAGGGCAGTTCCTTAGTATCCAGACTAGATAGTATCCAGACTAGATGAAGGGCAGTTCCTTCGTATCCAGACTAGATGAAGGGCAGTTCCTTCGTATCCAGACTAGATGAAGGGCAGTTCCTTCGTATCCAGACTAGATGAAGGGCAGTTCCTTCGTATCCAGACTAGATGAAGGGCAGTTCCTTAGTATCTAGACTAGATAGTATCCAGACTAGATGAAGGGCAGTTCCTTAGAATCTAGACTAGATAGTATCCAGACCAGATAGTATCCAGACCAGATGAAGGGCAGTTCCTTCGTATCCAGACTAGATGAAGGGCAGTTCCTTCGTATCCAGACTAGATGAAATCTAGACTAGATAGTATCCAGACTAGATGAAGGGCAGTTCCTTAGAATCTAGACTAGATAGTATCCAGACCAGATAGTATCCAGACCAGATGAAGGGCAGTTCCTAGTATCCAGACTAGATGAAGGGCAGTTCCTTCGTATCCAGACCAGATGAAGGGCAGTTCCTTAGTATCCAGACTAGATGAAGGGCAGTTCCTTAGTATCCAGACCAGATGAAGGGCAGTTCCTTCGTATCCAGACCAGATGAAGGGCAGTTCCTTAGTATCTAGACTAGATAGTATCCAGACTAGATGAAGGGCAGTTCCTTCGTATCCAGACTAGATGAAGGGCAGTATCCAGACCAGATGAAGGGCAGTTCCTTCGTATCCAGACTAGATGAAGGGCAGTTCCTTAGTATCCAGACCAGATGAAGGGCAGTTCCTTCGTATCCAGACCAGATGAAGGGCAGTTCCTTAGTATCTAGACTAGATAGTATCCAGACTAGATGAAGGGCAGTTCCTTAGTATCCAGACCAGATGAAGATCGTATCCAGACTAGATGAAGGGCAGTTCCTTAGTATCCAGACTAGATGAAGGGCAGTTCCTTAGTATCTAGACTAGATAGTATCCAGACTAGATGAAGGGCAGTTCCTTAGTATCCAGACTAGATGAAGGGCAGTTCCTTAGTATCCAGACTAGATGAAGGGCAGTTCCTTAGTATCTAGACTAGATAGTATCCAGACTAGATGAAGGGCAGTTCCTTAGTATCTAGACTAGATAGTATCCAGACTAGATGAAGGGCAGTTCCTTAGTATCCAGACCAGATGAAGGGCAGTTCCTTCGTATCCAGACTAGATGAAGGGCAGTTCCTTAGTATCCAGACCAGATGAAGGGCAGTTCCTTCGTATCCAGACCAGATGAAGGGCAGTTCCTTAGTATCCAGACTAGATGAAGGGCAGTTCCTTAGTATCCAGACTAGATGAAGGGCAGTTCCTTAGTATCCAGACTAGATAGTATCCAGATTAGATGAAGGGCAGTTCCTTAGTATCCAGACCAGATGAAGGGCAGTTCCTTAGTATCCAGACCAGATGAAGGGCAGTTCCTTAGTATCCAGATTAGATGAAGGGCAGTTCCTTAGTATCCAGACCAGATGAAGGGCAGTTCCTTAGTATCCAGACAAGATGAAGGGCAGTTCCTTAGTATCCAGACCAGATGAAGGGCAGTTCCTTAGTATCCAGACAAGATGAAGGGCAGTTCCTTAGTATCCAGACTAGATAGTATCCAGACTAGATGAAGGGCAGTTCCTTAGTATCCAGACCAGATGAAGGGCAGTTCCTTCGTATCCAGACTAGATGAAGGGCAGTTCCTTAGTATCCAGATTAGATGAAGGGCAGTTCCTTAGTATCCAGATTAGATGAAGGGCAGTTCCTTAGTATCCAGACCAGATGAAGGGCAGTTCCTTAGTATCCAGACAAGATGAAGGGCAGTTCCTTAGTATCCAGACCAGATGAAGGGCAGTTCCTTAGTATCTAGATTAGATGAAGGGCAGTTCCTTAGTATCCAGACCAGATGAAGGGCAGTTCCTTAGTATCCAGACAAGATGAAGGGCAGTTCCTTAGTATCCAGACAAGATGAAGGGCAGTTCCTTAGTATCCAGACTAGATAGTATCCAGACTAGATGAAGGGCAGTTCCTTAGTATCCAGACCAGATGAAGGGCAGTTCCTTAGTATCCAGACTAGATGAATGGCAGTTCCTTAGTATCCAGACTAGATGAAGGGCAGTTCCTTAGTATCCAGACTAGATGAATGGCAGTTCCTTAGTATCCAGACTAGATGAAGGGCAGTTCCTTAGTATCCAGACTAGATGAACGGCAGTTCCTTAGTTTCCAGACTAGATAGTATCCAGACAAGATGAAGGGCAGTTCCTTAGTATCCAGACTAGATGAATGGCAGTTCCTTAGTTTCCAGACTAGATGAAGGGCAGTAGTTTCCCTTAGTATCCAGACTAGATGAATGGCAGTTCCTTAGTATCCAGACTAGATGAAGGGCAGTTCCTTAGTATCCAGACTAGATGAATGGCAGTTCCTTTAGTATCCAGACTAGATGAAGGGCAGTTCCTTAGTATCAAGACCAGATGAAGGGCAGTTCATTAGTATCCAGACTAGATAGTAACCAGACCAGATGAAGGGCAGTTCCTTAGTATCCAGACTAGATGAAGGGCAGTTCCTTAGTATCCAGACTAGATAGTAACCAGACCAGATGAAGGGCAGTTCCTTCGTATCCAGACTAGATGAAGGGCAGTTCCTTAGTATCCAGACTAGATGAAGGGCAGTTCCTTAGTATCCAGACTAGATGAAGGGCAGTTCCTTAGTATCCAGACTAGATGAAGGGCAGTTCCTTAGTATCCAGACTAGATAGTATCCATACCAGATGAATGGCAGTACCTTAGTATCCAGACTAGATAGTATCCAGACCAGATAGTATCCAGACCAGATGAAGGGCAGTTCCTTCGTATCCAGACTAGATGAAGGGCAGTTCCTTCGTATCCAGACTAGATGAAGGGCAGTTCCTTAGTATCTAGACTAGATAGTATCCAGACTAGATGAAGGGCAGTTCCTTAGAATCTAGACTAGATAGTATCCAGACCAGATAGTATCCAGACCAGATGAAGGGCAGTTCCTTCGTATCCAGACTAGATGAAGGGCAGTTCCTTCGTATCCAGACCAGATGAAGGGCAGTTCCTTCGTATCCAGACTAGATGAAGGGCAGTTCCTTAGTATCCAGACCAGATGAAGGGCAGTTCCTTCGTATCCAGACCAGATGAAGGGCAGTTCCTTAGTATCTAGACTAGATAGTATCCAGACTAGATGAAGGGCAGTTCCTTAGTATCCAGACCAGATGAAGGGCAGTTCCTTCGTATCCAGACTAGATGAAGGGCAGTTCCTTAGTATCCAGACTAGATGAAGGGCAGTTCCTTAGTATCTAGACTAGATAGTATCCAGACTAGATGAAGGGCAGTTCCTTAGTATCCAGACTAGATAGTATCCAGACCAGATAGTATCCAGACCAGATGAATGGCAGTGCATTAGTATCCAGATTAGAGGAATGGCAGTTCCTTAGTATCCAGACAAGATGAAGGGCAGTTCCTTAGTATCCAGACTAGATGAAGGGCAGTTCCTTCGTATCCAGACTAGATAGGATCCAGACCAGATGAACAGCAGTACCTTAGTATCCAGACTAGATGAAGGGCAGTTCCTTAGTATCCAGATTAGATGAATGGCAGTTCCTTTGTATCCAGACAAGATAGTATCCAGACCAGATGAACAGCAGTACCTTAGTATCCAGACTAGATGAAGGGCAGTTCCTTTGTATCCAGATTAGATGAATGGCAGTTCCTTTGTATCCAGATTAGATGAAGGGCAGTTCCTTAGTACCTAGACCAGATAGTATCCAGACTAGATGAAGGGCAGTTCCTTAGTATCCAGATTAGATGAATGGCAGTTCCTTTGTATCCAGATTAGATGAAGGGCAGTTCCTTAGTACCTAGACCAGATAGTATCAAGACTAGATGAAGGGCAGTTCCTTAGTATCCAGATTAGATGAATGGCAGTTCCTTTGTATCCAGATTAGATGAAGGGCAGTTCCTTAGTATCCAGAATAGATGAATGGCAGTTCCTTTGTATCCAGATTAGATGAAGGGCAGTTCCTTAGTACCTAGACCAGATAGTATCCAGACTAGATCAAGGGCAGTTCCTTAGTATCCAGATTAGATGAAGGGCAGTTCCTTAGTATCCAGATTAGATGAAGGGCAGTTCCTTAGAATCTAGACTAGATAGTATCCAGACCAGATAGTATCCAGACTAGATGAAGGGCAGTTCCTTAGTAACCAGACTAGATGAAGGGCAGTTCCTTAGTATCCAGACTAGATGAAGGGCAGTACCTTAGAATCTAGACTAGATAGTATCCAGACCAGATGAAGGGCAGTTCCTTCGTATCCAGACTAGATGAAGGGCAGTTCCTTAGTATCCAGACTAGATGAAGGGCAGTACCTTAGTATCCAGACTAGATGAAGGGCAGTACCTTAGTATCCAGACTAGATGAAGGGCAGTTCCTTAGTATCCAGACTAGATAGTATCAGGAGTAGATGAAGGGCAGTTCCTTCGTATCCAGACTAGATGAAGGGCAGTTCCTTAGTATCCAGACTAGATGAAGGGCAGTTCCTTAGTATCCAGACTAGATAGTATCCAGACTAGATGAAGGGCAGTTCCTTAGTATCCAGACTAGATGAAGGGCAGTTCCTTAGTATCCAGACTAGATAGTATCCAGACTAGATGAAGGGCAGTTCCTTCGTATCCAGACTAGATGAAGGGCAGTTCCTTCGTATCCAGACTAGATGAAGGGCAGTTCCTTCGTATCCAGACTAGATGAAGGGCAGTTCCTTAGTATCTAGACTAGATAGTATCCAGACTAGATGAAGGGCAGTTCCTTAGAATCTAGACTAGATAGTATCCAGACCAGATAGTATCCAGACCAGATGAAGGGCAGTTCCTTCGTATCCAGACTAGATGAAGGGCAGTTCCTTCGTATCCAGACTAGATGAAGGGCAGTTCCTTAGTATCTAGACTAGATAGTATCCAGACTAGATGAAGGGCAGTTCCTTAGAATCTAGACTAGATAGTATCCAGACCAGATAGTATCCAGACCAGATGAAGGGCAGTTCCTTCGTATCCAGACTAGATGAAGGGCAGTTCCTTCGTATCCAGACCAGATGAAGGGCAGTTCCTTCGTATCCAGACTACATGAAGGGCAGTTCCTTAGTATCCAGACCAGATGAAGGGCAGTTCCTTCGTATCCAGACCAGATGAAGGGCAGTTCCTTAGTATCTAGACTAGATAGTATCCAGACTAGATGAAGGGCAGTTCCTTAGTATCCAGACTAGATGAAGGGCAGTTCCTTCGTATCCAGACCAGATGAAGGGCAGTTCCTTAGTATCCAGACTAGATGAAGGGCAGTTCCTTAGTATCCAGACCAGATGAAGGGCAGTTCCTTCGTATCCAGACCAGATGAAGGGCAGTTCCTTAGTATCTAGACTAGATAGTATCCAGACTAGATGAAGGGCAGTTCCTTAGTATCCAGACCAGATGAAGGGCAGTTCCTTCGTATCCAGACTAGATGAAGGGCAGTTCCTTAGTATCCAGACTAGATGAAGGGCAGTTCCTTAGTATCTAGACTAGATAGTATCCAGACTAGATGAAGGGCAGTTCCTTAGTATCCAGACTAGATGAAGGGCAGTTCCTTAGTATCCAGACTAGATGAAGGGCAGTTCCTTAGTATCTAGACTAGATAGTATCCAGACTAGATGAAGGGCAGTTCCTTAGTATCTAGACTAGATAGTATCCAGACTAGATGAAGGGCAGTTCCTTAGTATCCAGACCAGATGAAGGGCAGTTCCTTCGTATCCAGACTAGATGAAGGGCAGTTCCTTAGTATCCAGACCAGATGAAGGGCAGTTCCTTCGTATCCAGACCAGATGAAGGGCAGTTCCTTAGTATCCAGACTAGATGAAGGGCAGTTCCTTAGTATCCAGACTAGATGAAGGGCAGTTCCTTAGTATCCAGACTAGATAGTATCCAGATTAGATGAAGGGCAGTTCCTTAGTATCCAGACCAGATGAAGGGCAGTTCCTTAGTATCCAGACCAGATGAAGGGCAGTTCCTTAGTATCCAGATTAGATGAAGGGCAGTTCCTTAGTATCCAGACCAGATGAAGGGCAGTTCCTTAGTATCCAGACAAGATGAAGGGCAGTTCCTTAGTATCCAGACCAGATGAAGGGCAGTTCCTTAGTATCCAGACAAGATGAAGGGCAGTTCCTTAGTATCCAGACTAGATAGTATCCAGACTAGATGAAGGGCAGTTCCTTAGTATCCAGACCAGATGAAGGGCAGTTCCTTAGTATCCAGACTAGATGAAGGGCAGTTCCTTAGTATCCAGATTAGATGAAGGGCAGTTCCTTAGTATCCAGATTAGATGAAGGGCAGTTCCTTAGTATCCAGACCAGATGAAGGGCAGTTCCTTAGTATCCAGACAAGATGAAGGGCAGTTCCTTAGTATCCAGACCAGATGAAGGGCAGTTCCTTAGTATCTAGATTAGATGAAGGGCAGTTCCTTAGTATCCAGACCAGATGAAGGGCAGTTCCTTAGTATCCAGACAAGATAGTATCCAGACAAGATGAAGGGCAGTTCCTTAGTTTCCAGACTAGATAGTATCCAGACTAGATGAATGGCAGTTCCTTAGTTTCCAGACTAGATAGTATCCAGACTAGATGAATGGCAGTTCCTTAGTATCCAGACTAGATGAAGGGCAGTTCCTTAGTATCCAGACTAGATGAATGGCAGTTCCTTAGTATCCAGACTAGATGAAGGGCAGTTCCTTAGTATCCAGACTAGATGAACGGCAGTTCCTTAGTTTCCAGACTAGATGAAGGGCAGTTCCTTAGTATCCAGACTAGATGAATGGCAGTTCCTTAGTATCCAGACTAGATGAAGGGCAGTTCCTTAGTATCCAGACTAGATGAACGGCAGTTCCTTAGTTTCCAGACTAGATAGTATCCAGACTAGATGAATGGCAGTTCCTTAGTATCCAGACTAGATGAAGGGCAGTTCCTTAGTATCCAGACTAGATGAATGGCAGTTCCTTAGTATCCAGACTAGATGAAGGGCAGTTCCTTAGTATCCAGACTAGATGAACGGCAGTTCCTTAGTTTCCAGACTAGATATAGCTAGCTACATAGCCGTCTTTGTTTCAAAGATAATTGTGTAGTCTAGACCGATTTCCTAGGTTAGCTAGCCAGCTATTGTCGTTCTTTTAACTCAACGTAACGTAAACAACACTGCTAGCTAGCCAGCTAGCCCCCGAATAGCAGCACTGTAGAAATTATTACACTCAACGGAACGACTTGATTAGTGTAGTGCCAACAACGCAGCCACTGCCAGCTAGCCTACTTCAGCAGTACTGTATCATTTTAATCATTTTAGTCAATAAGATTCTTGCTACGTAAGCTTAACTTTCTGAACATTCGAGACGTGTAGTCCACTTGTCATTCCAATTTCCTTGCATTAGCGTAGCCTTTTCTGTAGCCTGTCAACTATGTGTCTGTCTATCCCTGTTCTCTCCTCTCTGCACAGACCATACAAACGCTCCACACCGCGTGGCCGCGACCACCCTAATCTGGTGGTCCCAGCGCGTACGACCCACGTGGAGTTCCAGGTCTCCGGTAGCCTCTGGAACTGCCGATCTGCGGCCAACAAGGCAGAGTTCATCTCAGCCTATGCCTCCCTCCAGTCCCTTGACTTCTTGGCACTGACGGAAACATGGATCACCACAGATAACACTGCTACTCCTACTGCTCTCTCCTCGTCCGCCCACGTGTTCTCGCACACCCCGAGAGCTTCTGGTCAGCGGGGTGGTGGCACCGGGATCCTCATCTCTCCCAAGTGGTCTTTCTCTCTTTCTCCCTTACCCATCTGTCTATTGCCTCCTTTGAATTCCATGCTGTCACAGTTACCAGCCCTTTCAAGCTTAACATCCTTATCATTTATCGCCCTCCAGGTTCCCTCGGAGAGTTCATCAATGAGCTTGATGCCTTGATAAGCTCCTTTCCTGAGGACGGCTCACCTCTCACAGTTCTGGGCGACTTTAACCTCCCCACGTCTACCTTTGACTCATTCCTCTCTGCCTCCTTCTTTCCACTCCTCTCCTCTTTTGACCTCACCCTCTCACCTTCCCCCTACTCACAAGGCAGGCAATACGCTTGACCTCATCTTTACTAGATGCTGTTCTTCCACTAACCTCATTGCAACTCCCCTCCAAGTCTCCGACCACTACCTTGTATCCTTTTCCCTCTCGCTCTCATCCAACACTTCCCACACTGCCCCTACTCGGATGGTATCGCGCCGTCCCAACCTTCGCTCTCTCTCCCCGCTACTCTCTCCTCTTCCATCCTATCATCTCTTCCCTCTGCTCAAACTTTCTCCAACCTATCTCCTGATTCTGCCTCCTCAACCCTCCTCTCCTCCCTTACTGCATCCTTTGACTCTCTATGTCCCCTATCCTCCAGGCCGGCTCGGTCCTCCCCTCCCGCTCCGTGGCTCGACGACTCATTGCGAGCTCACAGAACAGGGCTCCGGGCAGCCGAGCGGAAATGGAGGAAAACTCGCCTCCCTGCGGACCTGGCATCCTTTCACTCCCTCCTCTCTACATTTTCCTCCTCTGTCTCTGCTGCTAAAGCCACTTTCTACCATTCTAAATTCCAAGCATCTGCCTCTAACCCTAGGAAGCTCTTTGCCACCTTCTCCTCCCTCCTGAATCCCCCCCCCTCCTCCCTCTCTGCAGATGACTTCGTCAACCATTTTGAAAAGAAGGTCGATGACATCCGATCCTCGTTTGCTAAGTCAAACGACACCGCTGGTTCTGCTCACACTGCCCTACCCTATGCTCTGACCTCTTTCTCCCCTCTCTCCAGATGAAATCTTGCGTCTTGTGACGGCCGGCCGCCCAACAACCTGCCCGCTTGACCCTATCCCCTCCTCTCTTCTCCAGACCATTTCCGGAGACCTTCTCCCTTACCTCACCTCGCTCATCAACTCATCCCTGACCGCTGGCTACGTCCCTCCCGTCTTCAAGAGAGCGAGAGTTGCACCCCTTCTGAAAAACCTACACTCGATCCCTCTGATGTCAACAACTACAGACCAGTATCCCTTCTCTCTTTTCTCTCCAAAACTCTTGAGCGTGCCGTCCTTGGCCAGCTCTACCGCTATCTCTCTCAGAATGACCTTCTTGATCCAAATCAGTCAGGTTTCAAGACTAGTCATTCAACTGAGACTGCTCTTCTCTGTATCACGGAGGCGCTCCGCACTGCTAAAGCTAGCTCTCTCTCCTCTGCTCTCATCCTTCTAGACCTATCGGCTGCCTTCGATACTGTGAACCATCAGATCCTCCTCTCCACCCTCTCCGAGTTGGGCATCTCCGGCGCGGCCCACGCTTGGATTGCGTCCTACCTGACAGGTCGCTCCTACCAGGTGGCGTGGCGAGAATCTGTCTCCTCACCACGCGCTCTCACCACTGGTGTCCCCAGGGCTCTGTTCTAGGCCCTCTCTTATTCTCGCTATACACCAAGTCACTTGGCTCTGTCATAACCTCACATGGTCTCTCCTATCATTGCTATGCAGACGACACACAATTAATCTTCTCCTTTCCCCCTTCTGATGACCAGGTGGCGAATCGCATCTCTGCATGTCTGGCAGACATATCAGTGTGGATGACGGATCACCACCTCAAGCTGAACCTCAGCAAGACGGAGCTCCTCTTCCTCCCGGGGAAGGACTGCCCGTTCCATGATCTCGCCATCACGGTTGACAACTCCATTGTGTCCTCCTCCCAGAGCGCTAAGAACCTTGGCGTGATCCTGGACAACACCCTGACGTTCTCAACTAACATCAAGGCGGTGTCCCGTTCCTGTAGGTTCATGCTCTACAACATCCGCAGAGTACGACCCTGCCTCACACAGGAAGCGGCGCAGGTCCTAATCCAGGCACTTGTCATCTCCCGTCTTGATTACTGCAACTCGCTGTTGGCTGGGCTCCCTGCCTGTGCCATTAAACCCCTACAACTCATCCAGAACGCCGCAGCCCGTCTGGTGTTCAACCTTCCCAAGTTCTCTCACGTCACCCCGCTCCTCCGCTCTCTCCACTGGCTTCCAGTTGAAGCTCGCATCCGCTACAAGACCATGGTGCTCGCCACGGAGCTGTGAGGGGAACGGCACCTCAGTACCTCCAGGCTCTGATCAGGCCCTACACCCAAACAAGGGCACTGCGTTCATCCACCTCTGGCCTGCTCGCCTCCCTACCACTGAGGAAGTACAGTTCCCGCTCAGCCCAGTCAAAACTGTTCGCTGCTCTGGCCCCACAATGGTGGAACAAACTCCCCTCACGACGCCAGGACAGCGGAGTCAATCACCACCTTCCGGAGACACCTGAAACCCCACCTCTTCAAGGAATACCTAGGATAGGGTAAGTAAGGGTAAGTAATCCTCCTCACCCCCTTCTCCCCCAACAAGATTTAGATGCAAGTGGCTGTTCCACTGGTTGTCATAGGTGTTTGCACCAATTTGTAAGTCGCTCTGGATAAGAGCGTCTGCTAAATGGCTTAAATGTTAAATGTAAATGTAGATAGTATCCAGACTAGATAGTATCAATACTAGATGAAGGGCAGTTCCTTCGTATCCAGACTAGATGAAGGGCAGTTCCTTAGTATCCAGACTAGATGAACGGCAGTTCCTTAGTATCCAGACTAGATAGTATCCAGACCAGATGAAGGGCAATTCTTTAGTATCCAGACTAGATGAAGGGCAGTTCCTTAGTATCCAGACTAGATGAAGGGCAGTTCCTTAGTATCCAGACTAGATGAAGGGCAGTTCCTTAGTATCCAGACTAGATAGTAACCAGACCAGATGAAGGGCAGTTCTTTAGTATCCAGACCAGATAGTATCCAGACCAGATGAAGGGCAGTTCCTTAGTATCCAGACCAGATAGTATCCAGACCAGATGAAGGGCAGTTCCTTAGTATCCAGACAAGATGAAGGGCAGTTCCTTAGTATCCAGACCAGATAGTATCCAGACCAGATGAAGGGCAGTTCCTTCGTATCCAGACCAGATGAAGGGCAGTTCCTTCGTATCCAGACTAGATGAAGGGCAGTTCCTTAGTATCCAGATTAGATGAAGGCCAGTTCCTTAGTATCCAGACCAGATGAAGGGCAGTTCCTTAGTATCCAGACCAGATGAAGGGCAGTTCCTTAGTATCCAGACAAGATGAAGGGCAGTTCCTTAGTACCAGACCAGATGAAAGGCAGTTCCTTAGAATCTAGACTAGATAGTATCCAGACCAGATGAAGGGCAGTTCCTTCGTATCCAGACTAGATGAAGGGCAGTTCCTTAGTATCCAGACCAGATGAAGGGCAGTTCCTTCGTATCCAGACTAGATGAAGGGCAGCACCTTAGTATCCAGACTAGATGAAGGGCAGTTCCTTAGTATCCAGACCAGATGAAGGGCAGTTCCTTCGTATCCAGACTAGATGGTATCCAGACTAGATTAAGGGAAGTTCCTTAGTATCCAGACTAGATAGTATCCAGACTAGATTAAGGGCAGTTCCTTAGTATCCAGACTAGATAGTATCCAGACTAGATAGTATCCAGACTAGATAGTATCCAGACCAGATGAAGGGCAGTCCCTTAGTATACAGACTAGATGAAGGGCAGTTCCTTAGTGTGCAGACAAGATAGTATCCAGACTAGATAGTATCCACACTAGATAGTAACCAGACCAGATGAAGGGCAGTTGCTTAGTATCCAGACTAGATGAAGGGCAGTTCCTTAGTGTCCAGACTAGATGAAGGGCAGTTCCTTAGTATCCAGACTAGATAGTATCCAGACTAGATGAAGGGCAGTTCCTTAGTATCCAGACCAGATGAAGGGCAGTACCTTAGTATCCAGACCAGATGAAGGGCAGTTCCTTCGTATCCAGACTAGATGAAGGGCAGTTCCTTAGTATCTAGACTAGATAGTATCCAGACCAGATGAAGGGCAGTTCCTTAGTATCCAGACCAGATGAAGGGCAGTTCCTTCGTATCCAGACTAGATGAAGGGCAGTTCCTTATTATCCAGACAAGATGAAGGGCAGTTCCTTAGTATCCAGACCAGATGAAGGGCAGTTCCTTAGTATCCAGACAAGATGAAGGGCAGTTCCTCAGTATCCAGACCAGATGAAGGGCAGTTCCTTAGAATCTAGACTAGATAGTATCCAGACCAGATGAAGGGCAGTTCCTTCGTATCCAGACTAGATGAAGGGCAGTTCCTTAGTATCCAGACCAGATGAAGGGCAGTTCCTTCGTATCCAGACTAGATGAAGGGCAGCACCTTAGTATCCAGACTAGATGAAGGGCAGTTCCTTAGTATCCAGACTAGATAGTATCCAGACTAGATGAAGGGCAGTTCCTTAGAATCTAGACTAGATAGTATCCAGACCAGATGAAGGGCAGTTCCTTAGTATCCAGACCAGATGAAGGGCAGTTCCTTAGTATCCAGACCAGATGAAGGGCAGTTCCTTAGTATCCAGACTAGATGAAGGGCAGTTCCTTAGTATCCAGACTAGATAGTATCCAGACCAGATGAAGGGCAGTTCCTTAGTATCCAGACAAGATGAAGGGCAGTTCCTTAGTATCCAGACCAGATGAAGGGCAGTTCCTTCGTATCCAGACTAGATGAAGGGCAGTTCCTTAGTATCCAGACCAGATGAAGGGCAGTTCCTTCGTATCCAGACTAGATGAAGGGCAGCACCTTAGTATCCAGACTAGATGAAGGGCAGTTCCTTAGTATCCAGACTAGATGAAGGGCAGTTCCTTAGTATCCAGACCAGATGAAGGGCAGTTCCTTCGTATCCAGACTAGATGGTATCCAGACTAGATTAAGGGAAGTTCCTTAGTATCCAGACTAGATAGTTTCCAGACTAGATTAAGGGCAGTTCCTTAGTATCCAGACTAGATAGTATCCAGACTAGATAGTATCCAGACTAGATAGTATCCAGACTAGATGAAGGGCAGTTCCTTAGTATCCAGACTAGATGAAGGGCAGTTCCTTAGTGTGCAGACAAGATAGTATCCAGACTAGATAGTATCCACACTAGATAGTAACCAGACCAGATGAAGGGCAGTTGCTTAGTATCCAGACTAGATGAAGGGCAGTTCCATAGTATCCAGACTAGATAGTATCCAGACTAGATGAAGGGCAGTTCCTTAGTATCCAGACTAGATGAAGGGCAGTTCCTTAGTGTGCAGACAAGATAGTATCCAGACTAGATAGTATCCACACTAGATAGTAACCAGACCAGATGAAGGGCAGTTGCTTAGTATCCAGACTAGATGAAGGGCAGTTCCTTCGTATCCAGACTATATAGTATCCAGACTAGATGAAGGGCAGTTCCTTAGTATCCAGACCAGATGAAGGGCAGTTCCTTCGTATCCAGACTAGATGGTATCCAGACTAGATTAAGGGAAGTTCCTTAGTATCCAGACTAGATAGTATCCAGACTAGATTAAGGGCAGTTCCTTAGTATCCAGACTAGATAGTATCCAGACTAGATGAAGGGCAGTTCCTTAGTATCCAGACTAGATAGTATCCAGACCAGATGAAGGGCAGTCCCTTAGTATACAGACTAGATGAAGGGCAGTTCCTTAGTATCTAGACTAGTAGTATCCAGACAGAGATAGTATCCAGACAGATGAAGATAGTATCCAGGGCACTCCAGAGATGAAGGGCAGTACCTTAGAATCTAACCAGACCAGATGAAGGGCAGCTTAGTATCCAGACTAGATGAAGGGCAGTTCCTTAGTGAAGGGCATCCAGACTAGATCCAGAGATGGGCAGTTCCTTAGTATCCAGACCAGATGAAGGGCAGTACCTTAGTATCCAGACCAGATGAAGGGCAGTTCCTTCGTATCCAGACTAGATGAAGGGCAGTTCCTTAGTATCTAGACTAGATAGTATCCAGACCAGATGAAGGGCAGTTCCTTCGTATCCAGACTAGATGAAGGGCAGTTCCTTAGTATCTAGACTAGATAGTATCCAGACCAGATGAAGGGCAGTTCCTTATTATCCAGACAAGATGAAGGGCAGTTCCTCAGTATCCAGACCAGATGAAGGGCAGTTCCTTAGTATCCAGACAAGATGAAGGGCAGTTCCTCAGTATCCAGACCAGATGAAGGGCAGTACCTTAGAATCTAGACTAGATAGTATCCAGACCAGATGAAGGGCAGTTCCTTCGTATCCAGACTAGATGAAGGGCAGTTCCTTAGTATCCAGACCAGATGAAGGGCAGTTCCTTCGTATCCAGACTAGATGAAGGGCAGCACCTTAGTATCCAGACTAGATGAAGGGCAGTTCCTTAGTATCCAGACTAGATAGTATCCAGACTAGATGAAGGGCAGTTCCTTAGAATCTAGACTAGATAGTATCCAGACCAGATGAAGGGCAGTTCCTTCGTATCCAGACAAGATGAAGGGCAGTTCCTTAGTATCCAGACTAGATAGTATCCAGACCAGATGAAGGGCAGTTCCTTAGTATCCAGACCAGATGAAGGGCAGTACCTTAGTATCCAGACTAGATGAAGGGCAGTTCCTTAGTATCCAGACTAGATAGTATCCAGACCAGATGAAGGGCAGTTCCTTAGTATCCAGACAAGATGAAGGGCAGTTCCTTAGTATCCAGACCAGATGAAGGGCAGTTCCTTCGTATCCAGACTAGATGAAGGGCAGTTCCTAGATAGTATCCAGACCAGATGAAGGGCAGTTCCTAGATAGTATCCCAGATAGTATCCAGACCAGATGAAGGGACTAGAGTTCCTTAGTATCCAGACCAGATGAAGGGCAGTTCCTTCGTATCCAGACTAGATGAAGGGCAGCACCTTAGTATCCAGACTAGATGAAGGGCAGTTCCTTAGTATCCAGACTAGATAGTATCCAGACTAGATGAAGGGCAGTTCCTTAGTATCCAGACAAGATGAAGGGCAGTTCCTTAGTATCCAGACCAGATAATAGTATCCAGACAGACAGATGAAGGGCAGTTCAGACCAGATGAAGTATCCAGACAAGATGAAGGGCAGTTCCTTAGTATCCAGACTAGATGAAGGGCAGTTCCTTAGTATCCAGACCAGATGAAGGGCAGTTCCTTAGTATCCAGACCAGATGAAGGGCAGTTCCTTCTAGATAGTATCCAGACTAGATGAAGGGCAGTTCCTTAGTATCCAGACCAGATGAAGGGCAGTTCCTTAGTATCCAGACTAGATGAAGGGCAGCACCTTAGTATCCAGACTAGATGAAGGGCAGTTCCTTAGTATCCAGACTAGATGAAGGGCAGTTCCTTAGTATCCAGACCAGATGAAGGGCAGTTCCTTCGTATCCAGACTAGATGGTATCCAGACTAGATTAAGGGAAGTTCCTTAGTATCCAGACTAGATAGTTTCCAGACTAGATTAAGGGCAGTTCCTTAGTATCCAGACTAGATAGTATCCAGACTAGATAGTATCCAGACTAGATAGTATCCAGACTAGATGAAGGGCAGTTCCTTAGTGTGCAGACAAGATAGTATCCAGACTAGATAGTATCCACACTAGATAGTAACCAGACCAGATGAAGGGCAGTTGCTTAGTATCCAGACTAGATGAAGGGCAGTTCCATAGTATCCAGACTAGATAGTATCCAGACTAGATGAAGGGCAGTTCCTTAGTATCCAGACTAGATGAAGGGCAGTTCCTTAGTATCCAGACTAGATGAAGGGCAGTACCTTAGTATCCAGACCAGATGAAGGGCAGTTCCTTAGTATCCAGACCAGATGAAGGGCAGTACCTTAGTATCCAGACTAGATGAAGGGCAGTTCCTTAGTATCCAGACTAGATAGTATCCAGACCAGATGAAGGGCAGTTCCTTAGTATCCAGACCAGATGAAGGGCAGTACCTTAGTATCCAGATTAGATGAAGGGCAGTTCCTTAGTATCCAGACTAGATAGTATCCAGACCAGATGAAGGGCAGTTCCTTAGTATCCAGACAAGATGAAGGGCAGTTCCTTAGTATCCAGACCAGATGAAGGGCAGTTCCTTCGTATCCAGACTAGATGAAGGGCAGTTCCTTAGTATCCAGACCAGATGAAGGGCAGTTCCTTCGTATCCAGACTAGATGAAGGGCAGCACCTTAGTATCCAGACTAGATGAAGGGCAGTTCCTTAGTATCCAGACTAGATGAAGGGCAGTTCCTTAGTATCCAGACCAGATGAAGGGCAGTTCCTTCGTATCCAGACTAGATGGTATCCAGACTAGATTAAGGGAAGTTCCTTAGTATCCAGACTAGATAGTTTCCAGACTAGATTAAGGGCAGTTCCTTAGTATCCAGACTAGATAGTATCCAGACTAGATAGTATCCAGACTAGATAGTATCCAGACTAGATAGTATCCACACTAGATAGTAACCAGACCAGATGAAGGGCAGTTGCTTAGTATCCAGACTAGATGAAGGGCAGTTCCATAGTATCCAGACTAGATAGTATCCAGACTAGATGAAGGGCAGTTCCTTAGTATCCAGACTAGATGAAGGGCAGTTCCATAGTATCCAGACTAGATAGTATCCAGACTAGATGAAGGGCAGTTCCATAGTATCCAGACTAGATAGTATCCAGACTAGATGAAGGGCAGTTCCTTAGTATCCAGACTAGATAGTATCCAGACTAGATAGTATCCAGACCAGATGAAGGGCAGTTCCTTAGTATCCAGACTAGATGAAGGGCAGTTCCTTAGTGTGCAGACAAGATAGTATCCAGACTAGATAGTATCCACACTAGATAGTAACCAGACCAGATGAAGGGCAGTTCCTTAGTATCCAGACTAGATAGTATCCACACTAGATGAAGGGCAGTTCCTTAGTATCCACACTAGATAGTAACCAGACCAGATGAAGGGCAGTTCCTTGGTATCCAGACAAGATGAAGGGAAGTTCCTTAGTATCCAGACTAGATAGTATCCAGACTAGATAGTATCCAGACTAGTTTAAGGGCAGTTCCTTAGTATCCAGACTAGATAGTATCCAGACTAGATGAAGGGCAGTTCCTTAGTATCCAGACTAGATAGTATCCAGACTAGATAGTATCCAGACTAGATAGTATCCAGACCAGATGAAGGGCAGTTCCTTAGTATCCAGACTAGATGAAGGGCAGTTCCTTAGTGTGCAGACAAGATAGTATCCAGACTAGATAGTATCCACACTAGATAGTAACCAGACCAGATGAAGGGCAGTTCCTTAGTATCCAGACTAGATAGTATCCACACTAGATGAAGGGCAGTTCCTTAGTATCCACACTAGATAGTAACCAGACCAGATGAAGGGCAGTTCCTTGGTATCCAGACTTGATGAAGGGCAGTTCCTTAGTATCCAGACTAGATGAAGTGTAGTTCCTTAGTATCCAGACTAGATAGTATCCAGACTAGTTTAAGGGCAGTTCCTTAGTATCCAGACTAGATAGTAACCAGACCAGATGAAGGGCAGTTGCTTAGTATCCAGACTAGATACTAACCAGACTAGATGAAGGGCAGTTCCTTAGTATCCAGACTAGATAGTATCCACACTAGATAGTAACCAGACCAGATGAAGGGCAGTTCCTTAGTATCCAGACTAGATGAAGGGCAGTTCCTTAGTATCCAGACTAGATGAAGGGCAGTTCGTTAGTATCCAGACTAGATGAAGGGTAGTTCCTTAGTTTCCAGACTAGATAGTATCCAGACTTGATAGTATCCAGACTAGATGAAGGGCAGTTCCTTAGTATCCAGACAAGATGAAGGGCAGTTCCTTAGTATCCAGACAAGATGAAGGGCAGTTCCTTAGTATCCAGACCAGATGAAGGGCAGTTCCTTAGTATCCAGATCATATAGTAACCAGACTAGATGAAGGGCAGTTCCTTAGTATCCAGACTAGATGAAGGGCAGTTCCTTAGTATCCAGACCAGATGAAGGGTCGTTCCTTCACATCCAGACCAGATGAAGGGCAGTTCCTTAGTATCCAGACTTGATAGTATCCAGACTAGATGAAGGGCAGTTCCTTAGTATCCAGACCAGATGAAGGACAGTACCTTAGTATCCAGACTAGATGAAGGGCAGTTCCTTAGTATCTAGACCAGATAGTAACCAGACTAGATGAAGGGCAGTTCTTTGTATCCAGACCAGATGAAGGGCAGTACCTTAGTATCCAGACCAGATGAAGGGCAGTTCCTTAGTATCCAGACTAGATGAAGGGCATTTTCTTAGTATCCAGAATAGATAGTGTCCAGACTAGATGAAGGGCAGTTCCTTAGTATCCAGACTAGATTGTATCCCTAACAGGATAGATAGCATCCCTAACAGATAGCATCCCTAACAGATAGCATCCTTAACAGATAGCATCCCTAACAGATAGCATCCCTAACAGATAGCATCCCTAACAGATTGCATCCCTAACAGATAGCATCCCTTACAGATAGCACCCCTAACAGATAGCATCCCTTACAGATAGCATCCCTAACAGATAGCATCCCTTACAGATAGCACCCCCAACAGATAGCATCCCTTACAGATAGCATCCCTAACAGATAGCATCCCTAACAGATAGCATCCCTAACAGATAGCATCCTTAACAGATAGCATCCCTAACAGATAGCATCCCTAACAGATAGCATCCCTAACAGATAGCATCCCTAACAGATAGCATCCCTAACAGATAGCATCCTTAACAGATAGCATCCCTAACATATAGCATCCCTTACAGATAGCATCCCTAGCAGATAGCATCCCTAACAGATAGCATCCCTAACAGATTGCATCCCTAACAGATAGCATCCCTAACAGATAGCATCCCTAACAGATAGCATCCCTAACAGATAGCATCCCTAACATATAGCATCCCTTACAGATAGCATCCCTAACAGATAGCATCCCTTACAGATAGCATCCCTAACAGATAGCATCCCTAACAGATAGCATCCCTAACAGATAGCATCCCTTACAGATAGCATCCCTAACAGATAGCATCCCAAGCAGATAGCATCCCTAACAGATAGCATCCCTAACAGATAGCATCCCTAACAGATAGCATCCCTAACAGATAGCATCCCCAACAGATAGCATCCCCAACAGATAGCATCCCTTACAGATAGCATCCCTAACAGATAGCATCCCTAACAGATAGCATCCCTAACAGATAGCATCCCTAGCAGATAGCATCCCTAACAGATAGCATCCCTAACAGATAGCATCCCTAACAGATTGCATCCCTAACAGATAGCATCCCCAACAGATAGCATCCCTTACAGATAGCATCCCTAACAGATAGCATCCCTAACAGATAGCATCCCTAACAGATAGCATCCTTAACAGATAGCATCCCTAACAGATAGCATCCCTAACAGATAGCATCCTTAACAGATAGCATCCCTAACATATAGCATCCTTAACAGATAGCATCCCTAACATATAGCATCCCTTACAGATAGCATCCCTAGCAGATAGCATCCCTAACAGATAGCATCCCTAACAGATTGCATCCCTAACAGATAGCATCCCTAACAGATAGCATCCCTAACAGATAGCATCCCTAACAGATAGCATCCCTAACAGATAGCATCCCTAACATATAGCATCCCTTACAGATAGCATCCCTAACAGATAGCATCCCTAGCAGATAGCATCCCTAACAGATAGCATCCCTAACAGATTGCATCCCTAACAGATAGCATCCCTAACAGATTGCATCCCTAACAGATAGCATCCCCAACAGATAGCATCCCTTACAGATAGCATCCCTAACAGATAGCATCCTTAACAGATAGCACCCCTAACAGATAGCATCCCTAACAGATAGCATCCTTAACAGATAG
>NC_068421.1:277500-280000 GCF_023373465.1 Oncorhynchus keta
TGTCTGTGGGGGGCAGAGAGAGAGTGACGTGTCTGTGGGGGGAGGGGGAGAGAGACGTGTCTGTGGGGGGAGGGGGGGAGGGAGACGTGTCTGTGGGGGGCAGAGAGAGAGTGACGTGTCTGTGGGGGGAGGGGGAGAGAGACGTGTCTGTGGGGGGGGGGGAGAGACGTGTCTGTGGGGGGCAGAGAGAGAGAGTGAGCAGAGAGTGATGTGTCTCTGGGGGGCAGAGAGAGAGAGTGACGTGTCTGTGGGGGGAGGGGGGCAGAGAGGGGAGGGGGAGAGAGAGGGGAGGGGGAGTGTCTGTGGGGGGCAGAGAGAGAGAGTGACGTGTCTGGGGGGTCAGAGAGAGAGAGTGACGTGTCTGTGGGGGGCAGAGAGAGAGACGTGTCTGTGGGGGGGCAGAGAGAGAGTGATGTGTCTCTGGGGGCAGAGAGAGTGTGACGTGTCTGTGGGGGGCAGAGAGAGAGAGAGAGTGTCTGTGTCCAGCCAGGTCTCTGCGATACAACTCAGTATTTGACGTCCATCCATAGCCGAGGACGTCGAGAGATGTGACGTGGAAACCAGACACTAGGGGCACCAGTGAGCAGCATTCTTACCTTTAAGTAGGTTTCAGTTTGTGGACAAAGATGGCAGATGGATGTAAGAATCTGCCTCTGATTTCAAATGTTGCAAGTTCAAATCCAAAGATAGAATGTTATTTTTGTTTTAAGCTTAACCCTTACCTTAACCATTCTTAACCTTAACCATTCTTAACCATTCTTAACCTTAATCATTCCTTTAACCCTTACCTTAACCATTCTTAACCTTAACCATTCTTAACCTTAACCTTTCTTAACCTTAACCATTCTTAACCTTAACCATTCTTAACCATTCTTAACCTTAATCATTCCTTTAACCCTTACCTTAACCATTCTTAACCTTAACCATTCTTAACCTTAACCATTCTTAACCTTAACCATTCTTAACCTTAACCATTCTTAACCTTATCCATTCCCTTAACCATTCTTAACCTTAACCATTCTTAACCTTAACCATTCCCTTTACCATTCTTAACCTTAACCATTCTTAACCTTTACCATTCCCTTAACCATTCTTAACCTTAACCATTCTTAACCTTATCCATTCCCTTAACCATTCTTAACCTTAACCATTCCCTTAACCATTCTTAACCTTAACCATTCCCTTAACCATTCTTAACCTTAACCATTCTTAACCTTAACCATTCTTAACCTTAACCATTCCCTTTACCATTCTTAACCTTAACCATTCTTAACCTTAACCATTCCCTTAACCATGCCCTTAACTATTCTTAACCTTAACCATTCCCATAACCATTCTTAACCTTAACCCTTAACCTTAACCATTCTCTTAACCCTTAACCTTAACCCTTAACCTTAACCATTCTCTTAACCCTTAACCTTAACCCTTAACCTTAACCATTCTTAACCTTAACCCTTAACCTTAACCATTCCCTTAACCTTAGCCATTCCCTTAACCTTAACCATTCCCTTAACTATTCTTAACCTTAACCCTTAACCTTAACCATTCCCGTAACCATTCTTAACCTTAACCCTTAACCTTAACCATTCTCTTAACCCTTAACCTTAACCATTCTTAACCTTAACCCTTAACCTTAACCATTCCCTTAACCTTAACCATTCTCTTAACCCTTAACCTTAACCCTAAACCTTAACCCTTAACCTTAACCATGCCCTTAACCTTAACCATTCCCTTAACCTTAACCCTTAACCTTAACCATTCCCTTAACCATTCTTAACCTTAACCCTTAACCTTAACCATTCTCTTAACCCTTAACCTTAACCATTCTTAACCTTAACCCTTAACCTTAACCATTCTTAACCTTAACCCTTAACCTTAACCATTCCCTTAACCCTTAACCTTAACCATTCCCTTAACCTTAACCATTCCCTTAACCTTAGCCATTCCCTTAACCTTAACCCTTAACCTTAACCATTCTCTTAACCCTTAACCTTAACCCTTAACCTTAACCATTCTTAACCTTAACCCTTAACCTTAACCATTCTTAACCTCAAAACACTTTTTTTTTTTAAATGGATGAACATGTGAGGTGAGAGCTAGTTACGGCTGGAAACTAGAACCGTCTGATCCCCAGCCAATCTCCTGCCTCACAGCTGTCACTGTAGCCGCTGGCATCCTCCTGGCCCTCTCAACCCCCTGCCCCCCCCCTCCTCACCCCCCTCCTGAAAGCTGCCTTTGGAGACTGCTACCCAGGAAATTGAAGACTGTCTTCAAACACAAGACGAACGGAGAGTACAGAGAGTAAAGGCATAAGTAGGTTTGGTTTTGCTCCTAGTAGAACTCGACTAGGCGAAGCCAACTGTGTGCTCCTCCAAAAGACCAAAACATTACTGTTGTTTGTCCCGCTTAAGCCACCGTAACAACAACATAGCCAGAAACACTTCCTCAACATAGTCTGAATTCATCTTCGCTCAATCAAGAAATCTGCTATTCATTTTGA
>NC_068421.1:287500-339261 GCF_023373465.1 Oncorhynchus keta
ACCAACCCATCACCCACACACCATACCAACCCATCATCCACACACCATACCAACCCATCACACACACCATATACCATCACCCATCAACATCCACACACCATACCAACCCATCACCCACACACCATACCAACCCATCACCCACACACCATACCAACCCATCACCCACACACCATACCTACCCATCACCCACACACCATACCAACCCATCACCCACACACCATACCAACCCATCACCCACACACCATACCAACCCATCACCCACACACCATACCAACCCATCACCCACACACCATACCAACCCATCACCCACACACCATACCAACCCATCACCCACACACCATACCAACCCATCACCCACACACACCATACCAACCCATCACCCACACACCATACCAACCCATCACCCACACACCATACCAACCCATCACCCACACACACCATACCAACCCATCACCCACACACCATACCAATCCATCACCCACACACACCATACCAACCCATCACCCACACACACCATACCAACCCATCACCCAGACACCGCAAACCAACGCATCACCCACGCACGCACGCACGCACGCACGCACGCACGCACGCACGCACGCACGCACGCACGCACGCACGCACGCACGCACGCACGCACGCACGCACGCACACGCACGCACACACACACACACACACACACACACACACACACACACACACACACACACACACACACACACACACACACACACACACACACACACACACACACACACACACACACCATACCAACTCATCACACACACACAGACACACACACACACGCCATACCAACCCATCACACACACACACACACTCCATACCAACCCATCACACACAGACACACACACACCATGCCAACCCATCACCCACACACACACACACACGTGGACAGACACACACGCACACCATACCAACCCATCACACACACAGACAACTATCTAGTACATAAGTCAATAGTTGAGTTGATCCAAAACAGACACCAGTATCAGACAGTATCAGCTTCATAAAGTCAATAAGAAACAGGCACTAGTATCAGACCGCAGCAGTATCAGACCGCAGCAGTATCAGACCGCAGCAGTATCAGACCGCAGCAGTATCAGACCGCAGCAGTATCAGACCACAGCAGTATCAGACCACAGCAGTATCAGACCACAGCAGTATCAGACCGCAGCAGTATCAGACCGCAGCAGTATCAGACCACAGCAGTATCAGACCGCAGCAGTATCAGACCGTAGCAGTATCAGACCACAGCAGTATCAGACCGCAGCAGTATAAGACCACAGCAGTATCAGACCGCAGCAGTATCAGACCACAGCAGTATCAGACCACAGCAGTATCAGACCGCAGCAGTATCAGACCGCAGCAGTATCAGACCGCAGCAGTATCAGACCGCAGCAGTATCAGACCACAGCAGTATCAGACCGCAGCAGTATCAGCTTCATAAAGTCAATAAGAAACAGACACTAGTATCAGACCGCAGCAGTATCAGACCGCAGCAATATCAGACCGCAGCAGTATCAGCTTCATAAAGTCAATAAGAAACAGACACTAGTATCAGACCACAGCAGTATCAGACCACAGCAGTATCAGACCGCAGCAGTATCAGACCACAGCAGTATCAGACCGCAGCAGTATCAGACCGCAGCAGTATCAGACCGCAGCAGTATCAGACCGCAGCAGTATAAGACCGCAGCAGTATCAGACCGCAGCAGTATCAGACCACAGCAGTATCAGACCGCAGCAGTATCAGACCGCAGCAGTATCAGACCGCAGCAGTATCAGACCGCAGCAGTATCAGACCGCAGCAGTATCAGACCGCAGCAGTATCAGACCACAGCAGTATCAGACCGCAGCAGTATCAGCTTCATAAAGTCAATAAGAAACAGACACTAGTATCAGACCACAGCAATATCAGACCGCAGCAGTATCAGCTTCATAAAGTCAATAAGAAACAGACACTAGTATCAGACCACAGCAGTATCAGACCACAGCAGTATCAGACCGCAGCAGTATCAGACCGCAGCAGTATCAGACCACAGCAGTATCAGACCGCAGCAGTATCAGACCACAGCAGTATCAGACCGCAGCAGTATCAGACCGCAGCAGTATCAGACCACAGTAGTATCAGACCGCAGCAGTATCAGACCGCAGCAGTATCGGACAGCAGCAGTATCAGACCGCAGCAGTATCAGACCGCAGCAGTATCAGACCGCAGCAGTATCAGACCGCAGCAGTATCAGACCGCAGCAGTATCAGACCGCAGCAGTATCAGACCACAGCCGTATCAGACCGCAGCAGTATCAGACCGCAGCAGTATCAGACCGCAGCAGTATCAGACCGCAGCAGTATCAGCTTCATAAAGTCAATAAGAAACAGACACTAGTATCAGACCGCAGCAGTATCAGACCACAGCAGTATCAGACTGCAGCAGTATCAGACCGCAGCAGTATCAGACCACAGCAGTATCAGACCACAGCAGTATCAGACCGCAGCAGTATCAGACCGCAGCAGTATCAGACCGCAGCAGTATCAGACCACAGCAGTATCAGACCGCAGCAGTATCAGACCGCAGCAGTATCAGACCGCAGCAGTATCAGACCGCAGCAGTATCAGACCACAGCAGTATCAGACCGCAGCAGTATCAGACCGCAGCAGTATCAGACCGCAGCAGTATCAGACCACAGCAGTATCAGACCGCAGCAGTATCAGACCGCAGCAGTATCAGACCGCAGCAGTATCAGACCGCAGCAGTATCAGCTTCATAAAGTCAATAAGAAACAGACACTAGTATCAGACAGTATCAGCTTCATAAAGTCAATAAGAAACAGACACTAGTATCAGACCGCAGCAGTATCAGACCGCAGCAGTATCAGACCACAGCAGTATCAGACCGCAGCAGTATCAGACCACAGCAGTATCAGACCGCAGCAGTATCAGACCGCAGCAGTATCAGACCGCAGCAGTATCAGCTTCATAAAGTCAATAAGAAACAGACACTAGTATCAGACCGCAGCAGTATCAGACCGCAGCAGTATCAGACCGCAGCAGTATCAGACCACAGCAGTATCAGACCGCAGCAGTATCAGACCGCAGCAGTATCAGACCACAGCAGTATCAGACCGCAGCAGTATCAGACCGCAGCAGTATCAGACCGCAGCAGTATCAGACCACAGCAGTATCAGACCGCAGCAGTATCAGACCACAGCAGTATCAGACCGCAGCAGTATCAGACCGCAGCAGTATCAGACCGCAGCAGTATCAGACCGCAGCAGTATCAGACCGCAGCAGTATCAGACCGCAGCAGTATCAGACCACAGCAGTATCAGACCGCAGCAGTATCAGCTTCATAAAGTCAATAAGAAACAGACACTAGTATCAGACCGCAGCAGTATCAGACCGCAGCAATATCAGACCGCAGCAGTATCAGCTTCATAAAGTCAATAAGAAACAGACACTAGTATCAGACCACAGCAGTATCAGACCACAGCAGTATCAGACCGCAGCAGTATCAGACCGCAGCAGTATCAGACCGCAGCAGTATCAGACCGCAGCAGTATCAGACCGCAGCAGTATCAGACCGCAGCAGTATCAGACCGCAGCAGTATCGGACCACAGCAGTATCAGACCGCAGCAGTATCAGACCGCAGCAGTATCAGACCGCAGCAGTATCAGACCGCAGCAGTATCAGACCGCAGCAGTATCAGACCGCAGCAGTATCAGCTTCATAAAGTCAATAAGAAACAGACACTAGTATCAGACCGCAGCAGTATCAGACCACAGCAGTATCAGACCGCAGCAGTATCAGACCGCAGCAGTATCAGACCACAGCAGTATCAGACCGCAGCAGTATCAGACTGCAGCAGTATCAGACCGCAGCAGTATCAGACCGCAGCAGTATCAGACCGCAGCAGTATCAGACCACAGCAGTATCAGACCACAGCAGTATCAGACCGCAGCAGTATCAGACCCCAGCAGTATCAGACCGCAGCAGTATCAGACCGCAGCAGTATCAGACCACAGCAGTATCAGACCGCAGCAGTATCAGACCGCAGCAGTATCAGACCGCAGCAGTATCAGACCGCAGCAGTATCAGACCGCAGCAGTATCAGACCACAGCAGTATCAGACCGCAGCAGTATCAGCTTCATAAAGTCAATAAGAAACAGACACTAGTATCAGACCGCAGCAGTATCAGACCACAGCAGTATCAGACCGCAGCAGTATCAGACCACAGCAGTATCAGACCACAGCAGTATCAGCTTCATAAAGTCAATAAGAAACAGACACTAGTATCAGACAGTATCAGCTTCATAAAGTCAATAAGAAACAGACACTAGTATCAGACCGCAGCAGTATCAGACCGCAGCAGTATCAGACCACAGCAGTATCAGACCGCAGCAGTATCAGACCACAGCAGTATCAGAACGCAGCAGTATCAGACCGCAGCAGTATCAGACCGCAGCAGTATCAGCTTCATAGGGTCAATAAGAAACAGACACTAGTATCAGACCGCAGCAGTATCAGACCGCAGCAGTATCAGACCGCAGCAGTATCAGACCGCAGCAGTATCAGACCGCAGCAGTATCAGACCGCAGCAGTATCAGCTTCATAAAGTCAATAAGAAACAGACACTAGTATCAGACCGCAGCAGTATCAGACCACAGCAGTATCAGACTGCAGCAGTATCAGACCGCAGCAGTATCAGACCACAGCAGTATCAGACCACAGCAGTATCAGACCACAGCAGTATCAGACCGCAGCAGTATCAGACCGCAGCAGTATCAGACCGCAGCAGTATCAGACCACAGCAGTATCAGACCACAGCAGTATCAGACCGCAGCAGTATCAGACCGCAGCAGTATCAGACCGCAGCAGTATCAGACCGCAGCAGTATCAGACCGCAGCAGTATCAGACCGCAGCAGTATCAGACCGCAGCAGTATCAGACCACAGCAGTATCAGACCGCAGCAGTATCAGACCGCAGCAGTATCAGACCACAGCGGTATCAGACCGCAGCAGTATCAGCTTCATAAAGTCAATAAGAAACAGACACTAGTATCAGACAGTATCAGCTTCATAAAGTCAATAAGAAACAGACACTAGTATCAGACCGCAGCAGTATCAGACCGCAGCAGTATCAGACCACAGCAGTATCAGACCGCAGCAGTATCAGACCACAGCAGTATCAGACCGCAGCAGTATCAGACCGCAGCAGTATCAGACCGCAGCAGTATCAGCTTCATAAAGTCAATAAGAAACAGACACTAGTATCAGACCGCAGCAGTATCAGACCGCAGCAGTATCAGACCGCAGCAGTATCAGACCACAGCAGTATCAGACCGCAGCAGTATCAGCTTCATAAAGTCAATAAGAAACAGACACTAGTATCAGACAGTATCAGCTTCATAAAGTCAATAAGAAACAGACACTAGTATCAGACCGCAGCAGTATCAGACCGCAGCAGTATCAGACCACAGCAGTATCAGACCGCAGCAGTATCAGACCACAGCAGTATCAGAACGCAGCAGTATCAGACCGCAGCAGTATCAGACCGCAGCAGTATCAGCTTCATAGGGTCAATAAGAAACAGACACTAGTATCAGACCGCAGCAGTATCAGACCGCAGCAGTATCAGACCGCAGCAGTATCAGACCGCAGCAGTATCAGACCGCAGCAGTATCAGACCGCAGCAGTATCAGCTTCATAAAGTCAATAAGAAACAGACACTAGTATCAGACCGCAGCAGTATCAGACCACAGCAGTATCAGACTGCAGCAGTATCAGACCGCAGCAGTATCAGACCACAGCAGTATCAGACCGCAGCAGTATCAGACCGCAGCAGTATCAGACCGCAGCAGTATCAGACCGCAGCAGTATCAGACCGCAGCAGTATCAGACCGCAGCAGTATCAGACCGCAGCAGTATCAGACCGCAGCAGTATCAGACCGCAGCAGTATCAGACCGCAGCAGTATCAGACCGCAGCAGTATCAGACCGCAGCAGTATCAGACCGCAGCAGTATCAGACCACAGCAGTATCAGACCGCAGCAGTATCAGCTTCATAAAGTCAATAAGAAACAGACACTAGTATCAGACAGTATCAGCTTCATAAAGTCAATAAGAAACAGACACTAGTATCAGACCGCAGCAGTATCAGACCGCAGCAGTATCAGCTTCATAAAGTCAATAAGAAACAGACACTAGTATCAGACAGTATCAGCTTCATAAAGTCAATAAGAAACAGACACTAGTATCAGACCGCAGCAGTATCAGACCGCAGCAGTATCAGACCACAGCAGTATCAGACCGCAGCAGTATCAGACCACAGCAGTATCAGACCGCAGCAGTATCAGACCGCAGCAGTATCAGACCGCAGCAGTATCAGCTTCATAAAGTCAATAAGAAACAGACACTAGTATCAGACCGCAGCAGTATCAGACCGCAGCAGTATCAGACCGCAGCAGTATCAGACCACAGCAGTATCAGACCGCAGCAGTATCAGCTTCATAAAGTCAATAAGAAACAGACACTAGTATCAGACAGTATCAGCTTCATAAAGTCAATAAGAAACAGACACTAGTATCAGACCGCAGCAGTATCAGACCGCAGCAGTATCAGACCACAGCAGTATCAGACCGCAGCAGTATCAGACCACAGCAGTATCAGAACGCAGCAGTATCAGACCGCAGCAGTATCAGACCGCAGCAGTATCAGCTTCATAGGGTCAATAAGAAACAGACACTAGTATCAGACCGCAGCAGTATCAGACCGCAGCAGTATCAGACCGCAGCAGTATCAGACCGCAGCAGTATCAGACCGCAGCAGTATCAGACCGCAGCAGTATCAGCTTCATAAAGTCAATAAGAAACAGACACTAGTATCAGACCGCAGCAGTATCAGACCACAGCAGTATCAGACTGCAGCAGTATCAGACCGCAGCAGTATCAGACCACAGCAGTATCAGACCGCAGCAGTATCAGACCGCAGCAGTATCAGACCGCAGCAGTATCAGACCGCAGCAGTATCAGACCGCAGCAGTATCAGACCGCAGCAGTATCAGACCGCAGCAGTATCAGACCGCAGCAGTATCAGACCGCAGCAGTATCAGACCGCAGCAGTATCAGACCGCAGCAGTATCAGACCGCAGCAGTATCAGACCGCAGCAGTATCAGACCACAGCAGTATCAGACCGCAGCAGTATCAGCTTCATAAAGTCAATAAGAAACAGACACTAGTATCAGACAGTATCAGCTTCATAAAGTCAATAAGAAACAGACACTAGTATCAGACCGCAGCAGTATCAGACCACAGCAGTATCAGACCGCAGCAGTATCAGACCACAGCAGTATCAGACCGCAGCAGTATCAGACCGCAGCAGTATCAGACCGCAGCAGTATCAGCTTCATAAAGTCAATAAGAAACAGACACTAGTATCAGACCGCAGCAGTATCAGACCGCAGCAGTATCAGACCGCAGCAGTATCAGACCACAGCAGTATCAGACCGCAGCAGTATCAGACCGCAGCAGTATCAGACCACAGCAGTATCAGACCGCAGCAGTATCAGACCGCAGCAGTATCAGACCACAGCAGTATCAGACCGCAGCAGTATCAGACCACAGCAGTATCAGACCGCAGCAGTATCAGACCACAGCAGTATCAGACCACAGCAGTATCAGACCGCAGCAGTATCAGACCGCAGCAGTATCAGACCGCAGCAGTATCAGACCGCAGCAGTATCAGACCACAGCAGTATCAGACCGCAGCAGTATCAGCTTCATAAAGTCAATAAGAAACAGACACTAGTATCAGACCGCAGCAGTATCAGACCGCAGCAATATCAGACCGCAGCAGTATCAGCTTCATAAAGTCAATAAGAAACAGACACTAGTATCAGACCACAGCAGTATCAGACCACAGCAGTATCAGACCGCAGCAGTATCAGACCGCAGCAGTATCAGACCGCAGCAGTATCAGACCGCAGCAGTATCAGACCGCAGCAGTATCAGACCGCAGCAGTATCGGACCGCAGCAGTATCGGACCGCAGCAGTATCAGACCGCAGCAGTATCAGACCGCAGCAGTATCAGACCGCAGCAGTATCAGACCGCAGCAGTATCAGACCACAGCAGTATCAGACCGCAGCAGTATCAGACCGCAGCAGTATCAGACCGCAGCAGTATCAGCTTCATAAAGTCAATAAGAAACAGACACTAGTATCAGACCGCAGCAGTATCAGACCACAGCAGTATCAGACCGCAGCAGTATCAGACCGCAGCAGTATCAGACCACAGCAGTATCAGACCGCAGCAGTATCAGACCGCAGCAGTATCAGACCGCAGCAGTATCAGACCGCAGCAGTATCAGACCACAGCAGTATCAGACCGCAGCAGTATCAGACCCCAGCAGTATCAGACCGCAGCAGTATCAGACCGCAGCAGTATCAGACCGCAGCAGTATCAGACCGCAGCAGTATCAGACCGCAGCAGTATCAGACCGCAGCAGTATCAGACCGCAGCAGTATCAGACCACAGCAGTATCAGACCGCAGCAGTATCAGCTTCATAAAGTCAATAAGAAACAGACACTAGTATCAGACAGTATCAGCTTCATAAAGTCAATAAGAAACAGACACTAGTATCAGACTGCAGCAGTATCAGACCGCAGCAGTATCAGACCACAGCAGTATCAGACCGCAGCAGTATCAGACCACAGCAGTATCAGAACGCAGCAGTATCAGACCGCAGCAGTATCAGACCGCAGCAGTATCAGCTTCATAGGGTCAATAAGAAACAGACACTAGTATCAGACCGCAGCAGTATCAGACCGCAGCAGTATCAGACCGCAGCAGTATCAGACCGCAGCAGTATCAGACCGCAGCAGTATCAGACCGCAGCAGTATCAGACCGCAGCAGTATCGGACCGCAGCAGTATCAGACCGCAGCAGTATCAGACCGCAGCAGTATCAGACCGCAGCAGTATCAGACCGCAGCAGTATCAGACCACAGCAGTATCAGACCGCAGCAGTATCAGACCGCAGCAGTATCAGACCGCAGCAGTATCAGCTTCATAAAGTCAATAAGAAACAGACACTAGTATCAGACCGCAGCAGTATCAGACCACAGCAGTATCAGACCGCAGCAGTATCAGACCGCAGCAGTATCAGACCACAGCAGTATCAGACCGCAGCAGTATCAGACCGCAGCAGTATCAGACCGCAGCAGTATCAGACCGCAGCAGTATCAGACCGCAGCAGTATCAGACCACAGCAGTATCAGACCGCAGCAGTATCAGACCCCAGCAGTATCAGACCGCAGCAGTATCAGACCGCAGCAGTATCAGACCGCAGCAGTATCAGACCGCAGCAGTATCAGACCGCAGCAGTATCAGACCGCAGCAGTATCAGACCGCAGCAGTATCAGACCGCAGCAGTATCAGACCACAGCAGTATCAGACCGCAGCAGTATCAGCTTCATAAAGTCAATAAGAAACAGACACTAGTATCAGACAGTATCAGCTTCATAAAGTCAATAAGAAACAGACACTAGTATCAGACCGCAGCAGTATCAGACCGCAGCAGTATCAGACCACAGCAGTATCAGACCGCAGCAGTATCAGACCACAGCAGTATCAGAACGCAGCAGTATCAGACCGCAGCAGTATCAGACCGCAGCAGTATCAGCTTCATAGGGTCAATAAGAAACAGACACTAGTATCAGACCGCAGCAGTATCAGACCGCAGCAGTATCAGACCGCAGCAGTATCAGACCGCAGCAGTATCAGACCGCAGCAGTATCAGACCGCAGCAGTATCAGACCGCAGCAGTATCAGACCCCAGCAGTATCAGACCGCAGCAGTATCAGACCGCAGCAGTATCAGACCGCAGCAGTATCAGACCGCAGCAGTATCAGACCGCAGCAGTATCAGACCGCAGCAGTATCAGACCACAGCAGTATCAGACCGCAGCAGTATCAGCTTCATAAAGTCAATAAGAAACAGACACTAGTATCAGACAGTATCAGCTTCATAAAGTCAATAAGAAACAGACACTAGTATCAGACCGCAGCAGTATCAGACCGCAGCAGTATCAGACCACAGCAGTATCAGACCGCAGCAGTATCAGACCACAGCAGTATCAGAACGCAGCAGTATCAGACCGCAGCAGTATCAGACCGCAGCAGTATCAGCTTCATAGGGTCAATAAGAAACAGACACTAGTATCAGACCGCAGCAGTATCAGACCGCAGCAGTATCAGACCGCAGCAGTATCAGACCGCAGCAGTATCAGACCGCAGCAGTATCAGACCGCAGCAGTATCAGACCGCAGCAGTATCAGACCGCAGCAGTATCAGACCCCAGCAATATCAGACCGCAGCAGTATCAGACCGCAGCAGTATCAGACCGCAGCAGTATCAGACCGCAGCAGTATCAGACCACAGCAGTATCAGACCGCAGCAGTATCAGACCGCAGCAGTATCAGACCGCAGCAGTATCAGACCGCAGCAGTATCAGACCGCAGCAGTATCGGACCGCAGCAGTATCAGACCACAGCAGTATCAGACCGCAGCAGTATCAGACCGCAGCAGTATCAGACCGCAGCAGTATCGGACCGCAGCAGTATCAGACCACAGCAGTATCAGACCGCAGCAGTATCAGACCGCAACAGTATCAGACCGCAGCAGTATCAGACCACAGCAGTATCAGACCACAGCAGTATCAGACCGCAGCAGTATCAGACCGCAGCAGTATCAGACCACAGCAGTATCAGACCGCAGCAGTATCAGACCGCAGCAGTATCAGCTTCATAAAGTCAATAAGAAACAGACACTAGTATCAGACCGCAGCAGTATCAGACCGCAACAGTATCAGACCGCAGCAGTATCAGACCACAGCAGTATCAGACCGCAGCAGTATCAGACCGCAGCAGTATCAGACCACAGCAGTATCAGACCGCAGCAGTATCAGACCGCAGCAGTATCAGCTTCATAAAGTCAATAAGAAACAGACACTAGTATCAGACCGCAGCAGTATCAGACCACAGCAGTATCAGACCGCAGCAGTATCAGACCGCAGCAGTATCAGACCACAGCAGTATCAGACCACAGCAGTATCAGACCACAGCAGTATCAGACCGCAGCAGTATCAGACCGCAGCAGTATCAGACCGCAGCAGTATCAGAGACAGCAGTACAGAGCAGCAGTATCAGACCACAGCAGTATCAGACCGCAGCAGTATCAGACCGCAGCAGTATCAGACCGCAGCAGTATCAGACCGCAGCAGTATCAGACCGCAGCAGTATCAGACCGCAGCAGTATCAGACCGCAGCAGTATCAGACCGCAGCAGTATCAGACCGCAGCAGTATCAGACCACAGCAGTATCAGACCACAGCAGTATCAGACCGCAGCAGTATCAGACCACAGCAGTATCAGACCGCAGCAGTATCAGACCGCAGCAGTATCAGACCACAGCAGTATCAGACCGCAGCAGTATCAGCTTCATAAAGTCAATAAGAAACAGACACTAGTATCAGACCGCAGCAGTATCAGACCGCAGCAGTATCAGACCGCAGCAGTATCAGACCGCAGCAGTATCAGACCGCAGCAGTATCAGCTTCATAAAGTCAATAAGAAACAGACACTAGTATCAGACCGCAGCAGTATCCGACCGCAGCAGTATCAGACCGCAGCAGTATCAGACCGCAGCAGTATCAGACCGCAGCAGTATCAGACCGCAGCAGTATCAGCTTCATAAAGTCAATAAGAAACAGACACTAGTATCAGACCGCAGCAGTATCAGACCGCAGCAGTATCAGACCGCAGCAGTATCAGCTTCATAAAGTCAATAAGAAACAGACACTAGTATCAGACCGCAGCAGTATCAGACCGCAGCAGTATCCGACCGCAGCAGTATCAGACCGCAGCAGTATCAGACCACAGCAGTATCAGACCGCAGCAGTATCAGACCGCAGCAGTATCAGACCAATCAGAAAGTCTCTACACTGTCATTCAGTTTCACCACGGCAGCAAATCCAGATTCCCTTTCCACTTGCTCTGTCTTTTTCCACCTACTACACTACTACACCCTTCTTATTTTCCTCCCTCACCCCCTCCTTTAGCTCTCTCTCTCCCTCTCTCCTTCTCTCTCCCTCCCCTCCCAATCTCTCCCCCTCCCAATCTCTCTCTCTCTCTCCCTCCCTCCCTCCCTCCCTCCCTCCCTCCCTCCCTCCCTCCCTCCCTCCCTCCCTCCCTCCCTCCCTCCCTCCCTCCCTCCCCCTATCTCTCATTCCCTCCACCTCTGTCCATATATCTCTATCTGCTGTTTAATCAACAGCAATAAGTTTTGTGACCTGCGGTCCCCAGGTGTGTGGGTCAGAGGTTGGGGCTTTACGGCTTGCAGGGTTGGGGTCGGAAAGGTTGGGGGTCGGCAGTGGCTAGGGGTCGGCAGGGTTGGGGGTCGGCAGTGGGGGTCGGCATGGTGGGGATTGGGGCCTGTGCTCGCTTGAATTCGGGTGTCGTCATGGCAATCACAATGGATTGTGGGACAATGGCAGGTATCCCTCGGGGAGCAGTAAATAAGAGATATATCTGCTCGACTCCTACTGCTGTAGGGATGGTTCTAACAGCAGAGCAGCACAACAGGAAATCAACATGAACAAGGAACAGATCATTGCATTTTTGGAGGGAGAGAGAGAGAGAGAGAGAGAGAGAGAGAGAGAGGGAGGGAGGGAGGGAGGGAGGGAGGGAGGGAGGGAGGGAGGGAGAGAGGGAGGGAGAGAGAGAGAGAGAGAGAGAGAGAGAGAGAGAGAGAGAGAGAGAAAGAGAGAGAGAGAGAGGGAGATAGGGAGGGAGGGAGGGAGGGAGGGAGGGAGGGAGGGAGGGAGGGAGGGAGGGAGGGAGGGAGGGAGGGAGGGAGGGGTATTCACATAAAGTTCAGCTTTCTCTAAACTGAGGTCCCATGACAAGCTTGCGTCGCCCAATAGCCCCCCGCCTTTGCTTCCCAACATAGAAAATGAATGAGGTTCCGTTGTTTCATCGCCCCCAGGAGGAGAGAGAGAGGGGTCGGAAGGGTTGGGGGACAAACACCTGGACAAACACCTGCCTGCAGGTGACAGCATTCCCTCCCACATATGCCCCCCTAGGCACAACTATGACAACATAACCAACAAAAACGGGTCACAACTCCTGCAGCTCTGTCGCACGCTGGGTATGTACATAGTCAATGGTAGTCTTCGAGGGGACTCCTACGGTAGGTACACCTATAGCTCATCTCTTGGCAGTAGTACTGTAGACTACTTTATCACTGACCTCAACCCAGAATCTCTCAGAGCGTTCACAGTCAGTCCACTAACACCCCTATCAGACCACAGCAAAATCACAGTCGACTTGAACAGAGCAATATTCAATCATGAGGCATCAAGGCCAAAGGAATATTAAGAAATGCTTTAGGTGGAAGGAATGCAGTTTGGAAACCTACCAAAAAACAATTAGGCAACAACAAATTCAATCCCTTCTAGACAACTTCCTGGGTAAAACGTTCCACTGTAATAGTGAAGGTGTAAACTTGGTAGTAGAACATTTTAACAGTATATTTGACCTCTCAGCTAATCTCAAATAGAAAACCGAAGAAAAGGAACAACAATGACAAATGATTGATGAAGAATGCAAAAATCTAAGAAAGAAACTGAGAAACCCATCCAACCAAAAACATAGAGACCCAGAAAACCTGAGTCTACGCCTTCACTACGGTGAATCACTAAAACAATACAGAAATACACTACGGAAAAAGAAGGAACAGCATGTCAGAAATCAGCTCAATGTAATTGAAGAATCCATAGACTCTAACCACTTCTGGGAAAATTGGAAAACACTAAACAAACAACAACACGAAGAATTATCTATCCAAAATGGAGATGTCTGGGTAAACCACTTCTCCAATCTTTTGGTTCTATAACAAAGAATAAAGAGCAAAAACATATACATGATCAAATACAGATCTTAGAATCAACTATTAAAGACTAGCAGAACCCACTGGATTCTCCAATTACCTTGAATGAGTTACAGGACAAAATAAAAACCCTCCAACCCAAAAAGGCCTGTGGTGTTGATGGTATCCTCAATGAAATGATCAAATATACAGACAACAAATTCCAATTGGCTATACTAAAACTCTTTAACATCATCCTTAGCTCTGGCATCTTCCCCAATATTTGGAACCAAGGACTGATCACCCCAATCCACAAAAGTGGAGGCAAATTTGACCCCAATAACTACCGTGGAATATGCGTCAACAGTAATCTTAGGAAAATCCTCTGTATTATCATTAACAGCAGACTCGTACATTTCCTCAGTGAAAACAATGTACTGAGCAAATGTCAAATTGGCTTTTTACTGAATTACCGTACAACAGACCATGTATTCACCCTGCACACCCTAATTGACAACCAAACAAACCAAAACAAAGGCAAAGTCTTCTCATGCTTTGTTGATTTCAAAAAAGCCTTCGACTAAATTTGGCATGAGGGTCTGCTATACAAACTGATGGAAAGTGGTGTTGGGGGTAAAACATACGACATTATAAAATCCATGTACACAAACAACAAGTGTGCGCTTAAATTGGAAAAAAGCACACACATTTATTTCCACAGATCCATGGGGTGAGACAGGGATGCAGCTTAAGCCCCACCCTCTTCATCATATACATCAATGAATTGGTGAGGGTATTAGAACAGTCTGCAGCACCCAGCCTCACCCTACTAGAATCTGAAGTCAAATGTCTACTGTTTGCTGATGATCTGGTGCTACTGTCACCAACCAAGGAGGATCTACAGCACCTAGATGTTCTGCATAGATTCTGTCAGACCTGAACCCGGACAGTAAATCTCAGTGAGACCAAAATAATGGTGTTCCAAAAAAGGTCCAGTCGCCAGGACCACAAATACAAATTCCATCTAGACACCGTTGCCCTAAAGCACACAAAAAACTATACACTATATACCTTGGCCTAAACATCAGCGCCAGAGGTAACTTCCACAAAGCTGTGAACGATCTGAGAGACAAGGCAAGAAGGGCATTCTTGGGTTGGCGTCCCCCCCTTGGGTTGTGCCATGGCGGAGATCTTTGTGGGCTATACTCGGCCTTGTCTCAGGATGGTAAGTTGCTGGTTGAAGATATTCCTCTAGTGGTGTGGGGGCTGTGCTTTGGCAAAGTGGGTGGGGTTATATCCTTCCTGTTTGGCCCTGTCTGGGGGTGTCATCGGATGGGGCCACAATGTCTCCTGACCCCTCCTGTCTCAGCCTCCAGTATTTATGCTGCAGTATTTTATGTGTCGGGGGGCTAGGGTCAGTTTGTTATATCTGGAGTACTTCTCCTGTCCTATCCGGTGTCCTGTGTGAATTTAAGTATGCTCTCTCTAATTCTCTCTTTCTCTCTTTCTTTCTCTCTCTCTGAGGACCTGAGCCCTAGGACCATGCCTCAGGACTACCTGACATGATGACTCCATGCTGTCCCCAGTCCACCTGGCCATGCTGCTGCTCCAGTTTCAACTGTTCTGCCTGTGATTATTATTATTATTATGCTGGTCATTTATGAACATTTGAACATCTTGGCCATGTTCTGTTATAATCTCCACCCGGCACAGCCAGAAGAGGACTGGCCACCCCACATAGCCTGGTTCCTCTCTAGGTTTCTTCCTAGATTTTGGCCTTTCTATGGAGTTTTTCCTAGCCACCATGCTTCTACACCTGCATTGCTTGCTGTTTGTGGTTTTAGGCTGGGTTTCTGTACAGCACTTTGAGATATCAGCTGATGTACGAAAGGCTATATAAATACATTTGATTTGATTTGATTTGACATTCTATGCCATCAAAAGGAACATAAATTTCAACATACCAATTAGGATCTGGCTGAAAATTCTTGAATCAGTCACAGAGCCCATTGCCCTTTATGGTTGTGAGGTCTGGGGTCCGCTCAACAACCAAGACTTCACAAAATGGGACAAACACCAAATTGAGACTCTGCACGCAGAATTCTGCAAAGATATCCTCCGTGTACAACATAAAACACCAAATAATGCAGAGCAGAATTAGGCCGATACCCACTAATTATCAACATCCAGAAAAGAGACGTTAAATTCTACAACCACCTAAAAGGAAGTGATTCCCAAACCTTCCATAACAAAGCCATCACCTACAGAGAGATGAACCTGGAGAAGAGTCCCCTAAGCAAGCTGGTCCTGGGGCTCTGTTCACAAACACAAACACACCCCACAGAGCCCCAGGACAGCAGCACAATTAGACCCAACCAAATAATGAGAAAACAAAAAGATAATTACTTGACACATTGGAAAGAATTAACAAAAACCAGAGCAAACTAGAATGCTATTTGGCCCTAAACAGAGAGTACACCGTGGCAGAATACCTGACCACTGTGACTGACCCAAACTTAAGGAAAGCTTTGACTATGTACAGACTCAGTGAGCATAGCCTTGCTATTGAGAAAGGCCGCCGTAGGCAGACATGGCTCTCAAGAGAAGACAGGCTATGTGCTCACTGCCCACAAAATGAGGTGGAAACTGAGCTGCACTTCCTAACCTCCTGCCCAATGTATGACCATATTAGAGACACATATTTCCCTCAGATTACACAGATCCACAAAGAATTCGAAAACAAATCCAATTTTGATAAACTCCCATATCTACTGGGTGAAATTCCACAGTGTGACATCACAGCAGCAAGATTTGTGACCTGTTGCCACGAGAAAAGGGCAACCAGTGAAGAACAAACACCATTGAAAATACAACCCATATTTATGCTTATTTATTTTCCCTTGTACATTGTTACAACACTGTATATTCATATATTGAATATTAATATTTAATATTTGTATTGACTTTATTGTTTTGAAACTTATGTATGTGTAATGTTTACTGTTCATTTTTATTGTTTATATCACTTTTGTATATTATCTACCTCACTTGCTTTGGCAATGTTAACACGTTTCCCATGACAATAAAGCCCCTTGAAATAAATAGACTTGAATCGACAGAGAGAGAGACAGAAAGAAGTCTGTAGACAGAGGTCTTTAGACAGAGGTCTTTAGACAGAGGTCTTTAGACAGAGGTCTTTAGACAGAGGTCTTTAGACAGAGGTCTTTAGACAGAGGTCTATAGATAGAGGTCTTTAGACAGAGGTCTTTAGACAGAGGTCTTTAGACAGAGGTCTTTAGACAGAGGTCTATAGATAGAGGTCTTTAGACAGAGGTCTTTAGACAGAGGTCTGTAGACAGAGGTCTATAGACAGAGGTCTTTAGACAGAGGTCTGTAGACAGAGGTCTATAGACAGAGGTCTTTAGACAGAGGTCTTTAGACAGAGGTCTTTAGACAGAGGTCTGTAGACAGAGGTCTATAGACAGAGGTCTTTAGACAGAGGTCTTTAGACAGAGGTCTTTAGACAGAGGTCTTTAGACAGAAGTCTTTAGACAGAGGTCTGTAGACAGAGGTCTATAGACAGAGGTCTTTTGACAGAGGTCTTTAGACAGAAGTCTTTAGACAGAGGTCTATAGACAGAGGTCTATAGACAGAGGTCTATAGACAGAGGTCTATATTCAGTTGAAGCTTTAGGGAGGTTCTCTGAAGTTCTCTGGGAACCAGGAAATGGAGTTGATTAGATTCATCTCTGTCTCGTTTTTACTCCACCGGCGTTTTGGGAAACAAACAACTTCATTTTCATAAGAAAACATATCAAAACTCTTTCTCACTCAGAGTCAACAATGAGTCCACACAAAAGGAGGAGTTTCAACAGTCATCTAGCCTTATCTCTGTGAACAGAGCCCCTCCCTCCCTCCTATTGATCAGAGCTGAACCCACAATAAGAGTTGAAAGGCAGTCCAGGTGATCCGGCAGGTCTGTCTTCACTCTGTCAGGTGATCCCTGAAAGGAGAGGGCAGAAGAAGGGACTCGGGTGAAAACAGAGAGACACATACCCTGACCTTTGTTTGGGCGCCCACAGGGCGGGTCATATGACCCTGGCCTCTGACCTCGACTCTGAAAGAATGGAATGTTGGGAGAGGGAAACGTGTCTGAGCAGGATGGAGAGAAGAGAAAGGATAGAAGGGAGAGAGAGGTCTATAGACAGAGGTCTGTAGGGAGGAGGGAAGAGGTAGGAGGTCTGGGAGACAGAGAGAGGGGGAGGAGGTGGGAAAAGGGGGAGGTCAGGAGGTGGAGGTCTATCAGCAGACTCGGGTGAAAACAGAGACACAGAGAGCCCACAGGCGGGTCATATGACCCTGGCCTCTGACCTCGAGAGCAGGAGGGAGGTGTGGGAGACAGAGAGGGGAGGAGGAGGTGGGAAAAGGGGGGAGGGAGGAGGGAGGGAGGGGGCAGGTGGGTGGAAGGAGGAGTTTGGAGGTGTGAGAGGGGGAGGGAGGAGGTAGACAGAGGTCTATAGGGGAGGGGAGGAGGGAGGCAGGAGAGGACGAGGAAGGGAGGAGGAGGAGGGAGAGGGGGGAGGGGGAGGAGGGAGGAGGGAGAGGTGGGGAGGGGGGGGAGGCAGGGAGGAGGGAGAGGGGGAAATGTAACAATAAAACATGTTTATATGTGATCTGGCCACAAGATGGATTGGAACTCAGTGTCACGGATCTTCAATCAAACAGTTTGGGTTTTATTACTTTGCTCTCCCAACACACCACCACAGACGGGTCTAATACTGATCAGCAGAGAACGAGAGAGAGAGAGAGAGAGAGAGAGAGAGAGAGAGAGAGAGAGAGAGAGAGAGAGAGAGTGGGACAGAGAGAGAGAGAACGAGAACAAGAGAGAGAGAGAGAACGAGAACAAGAGAGATACAGAGAGAGAGACAGAGAGAGAGAGAGAGAGAGAGAGAGAGAGAGAGAGAGAGAGAGAGAGAACGAGAACAAGAGAGAGAGAGAGAACGAGAACAAGAGAGATACAGAGAGAGAGACAGAGAGAGAGAGAGAGAGAGAGGAGGAGGAGGGAGGCAGGAGAGGAAGAGGAAGGAAGGAGGAGGAGGGAGGAGGGAGAGGGGGAGGGGGAGGAGGGAGGAGGGAGAGGGGGAGGCAGGGAGGAGGGAGGTGGGATGACAAAGCCACTACATCATAGAACAGGCCTCAGCCCATATCTCCACTGTCTGTTCGTGAAATTAATATTTGTAGTAAAAAAAAATACAGAAATTTAACAATAAAACATGTTTAGAGAACGAGAACAAGAGAGAGACAGAGAGAGAGAGAGAGAGAGAGAGAGAGAACGAGAACGAGAACAAGAGAGAGACAGAGAGAGAGCGGGAGAGAGAGAGACAGAGAGAGAGAGAGAGAGAACGAGAACAAGAGAGAAACAGAGAGAGAGAGAGAGAGAGAGAGAGAGAGGGAGGAGGAGGGAGGCAGGAGAGGACGAGGAAGGGAGGAGGAGGAGGGAGGAGGGAGAGGAGGGAGGAGGGGAGGCAGGGAGGAGGGAGGTGGGATGACAAAGCCACTACATCATAGAACAGGCCTCAGCCCATATCTCCACTGTCTGTTCGTGAAATTAATATTTGTAGTAAAAAAAAATACAGAAATTTAACAATAAAACATGTTTAGAGAACGAGAACAAGAGAGAGAGAGAGAGAGAGAGAGAGAGAGAGAGAGAGAGAGAGAGCGAGAGAGAGAGAGAGAGTGAGAGTATATTCACTTTGTATGTTGTCTACCTCACTTGCTTTGGCAATGTTAACACATGTTTCCCATGCCAATAAAGCCCTTGAATTGAATTGAATTGAATTGAATTGAGAGAGTGAGAGAGAGAGAGCGAGAGAGAGAGAGAGAGATTGTGAGTGTCAGGACAGGAAGGAGACTCAGAACAGGAAGGAGACTCAGGATTGGGCAGAGACTCAAGACTGGGCAGAGACTCAGGACAGGAAGGAGACTCAGGACAGGAAGGAGACTCAGGACAGGGCAGAGACTCAGAACAGGAAGGAGACTCAGAACAGGAAGGAGACTCAGGATTGGGCAGAGACTCAAGACAGGGTAGAGACTCAAGACAGGGCAGAGACTCAAGACAGGGCAGAGACTCAAGACTGGGCAGAGACTCAGGACAGGAAGGAGACTCGGGACAGGGCAGAGACTCAGGACAGGGCAGAGACTCAGGACAGGGCAGAGACTCAGGTGGGAGGACAGAGACTCAGGACTGGGCAGAGACTCAGACAGGGCAGAGACTCAAGATAGGGTAGAGACTCAGGACAGGAAGGAGACAATAAAACATGGGCAGAGACTCAGGACAGGGCAGAGACTCAGGACAGGGTAGAGACTCAGGACTGGGCAGAGACTCATGACATGGCAGAGACTCAAGACAGGGTAGAGACTCAGGACAGGAAGGAGACTCAGGACAGGGCAGAGACTCAAGATAGGGTAGAGACTCAGGACAGGAAGGAGACTCGGGACAGGGCAGAGACTCAGGACAGGGCAGAGACTCAACCTGGGTAGAGACTCAGGACTGGTAAAAGACTCATGACATGGCAGATCAAGACAGGGTAGAGACTCAGGACAGGAAGGAGACTCGGGACAGGGTAGAGACTCAGGGCAGGAAGGAGACTCAGGACAGGGTAGAGACTCAGGGCAGGAAGGAGACTCAGGACAGGGTAGAGACTCAGGACAGGAAGGAGACTCAGGAGGACAGGGTAGAGACCCAGGACAGGGTAGAGACTCAGGACAGGAAGGAGACTCAGGACAGGGCAGAGACGCAGGACAGGGTAGAGACTCAGGACAGGGTAGAGACTCAGGACAGGAAGGAGACTCAGGACAGGAAGGAGACTCAGGACAGGGCAGAGACTCTGGACAGGGTAGAGACTCAGGACTGGGCAGAGACTCAGGGCAGGAAGGAGACTCAGGACAGGGTAGAGACTCAGGACAGGAAGGAGACTCAGGACAGGGCAGAGACTCAGGACAGGAAGGAGACTCAGGACAGGAAGGAGACTCAGGACTGGGCAGAGACTCAGGGCAGGAAGGAGACTCAGGACAGGGTAGAGACTCAGGACAGGGCAGAGACTCAGGACAGGGTAGAGACTCAGGACTGGGCAGAGACTCAGGACAGGGCAGAGACTCAAGATAGGGTAGAGACTCAGGACAGGAAGGAGACTCGGGACAGGGCAGAGACTCAGGACAGGGCAGAGACTCAGGACAGGGTAGAGACTCAGGACTGGGCAGAGACTCATGACAGGGCAGAGACTCAAGACAGGGTAGAGACTCAGGACAGGAAGGAGACTCAGGACAGGGCAGAGACTCAAGATAGGGTAGAGACTCAGGACAGGAAGGAGACTCGGGACAGGGCAGAGACTCAGGACAGGGCAGAGACTCAACCAGGGTAGAGACTCAGGACTGGGCAAAGACTCATGACATGGCAGAGACTCAAGACAGGGTAGAGACTCAGGACAGGAAGGAGACTCGGGACAGGGTAGAGACTCAGGGCAGGAAGGAGACTCAGGACAGGGTAGAGACTCAGGGCAGGAAGGAGACTCAGGACAGGGTAGAGACTCAGGACAGGAAGGAGACTCAGGAGGACAGGGTAGAGACCCAGGACAGGGTAGAGACCCAGGACAGGAAGGAGACTCAGGACAGGAAGGAGACTCAGGACAGGGCAGAGACGCAGGACAGGGTAGAGACTCAGGACAGGGTAGAGACTCAGGACAGGAAGGAGACTCAGGACAGGGAAGGAGACTCAGGACAGGGCAGAGACTCTGGACAGGGTAGAGACTCAGGACTGGGCAGAGACTCAGGGCAGGAAGGAGACTCAGGACAGGGTAGAGACTCAGGACAGGAAGGAGCCTCAGGACAGGGCAGAGACTCAGGACAGGAAGGAGACTCAGGACAGGAAGGAGACTCAGGACTGGGCAGAGACTCAGGGCAGGAAGGAGACTCAGGACAGGGTAGAGACTCAGGACAGGAAGGAGACTCAGGACAGGAAGGAGACTCAGGACAGGAAGGAGACTCAGGGCAGGAAGGAGACTCAGGGCAGGGTAGAGACTCAGGACAGGAAGGAGACTCAGGACAGGAAGAGACTCAGGACAGGAAGGAGACTCAGGACAGGGCAGAGACTCTGGACAGGGTCGAGACTCAGGACAGGCAGAGACTCAGGCAGGAAGAGACTCAGGACAGGTAGAGACTCAGGACAGGAAGGAGCCTCTGGACAGGAAGGAGACTCAGGACAGGGAAGAGACTCAGGACAGGGTAGAGACTCAGGACAGGAAGGAGACTCAGGACAGGAAGGAGCCTCAGGACAGGAAGGAGACTCAGGACAGGGCAGAGACTCTGGACAGGGTCGAGACTCAGGACTGGGCAGAGACTCAGGGCAGGGAAGGAGACTCAGGACAGGGTAGAGACTCAGGACAGGAAGGAGACTCAGGACTGGGCAGAGACTCAGGACAGGAAGGAGACTCAGGACAGGGCAGAGACTCAGGACAGGAAGGAGACTCAGGACAGGGCAGAGACTCAGGACAGGAAGGAGACTCAGGACAGGGCAGAGACTCAGGACAGGGTAGAGACTCAGGACAGGAAGGAGCCTCAGGACAGGAAGGAGACTCAGGACTGGGCAGAGACTCAGGACAGGGCAGAGACTCAGGACAGGGTAGAGACTCAGGACAGGGTAGAGACTCAGGACAGGGTAGAGACTCAGGACAGGAAGGAGCCTCAGGACAGGGCAGAGACTCAGGACAGGGCAGAGAATCAGGACAGGGCAGAGACTCAGGACAGGAAGGAGACTCAGGACAGGAAGGAGACTCAGGACAGGAAGGAGACTCAGGACAGGGCAGAGACTCAGGACAGGGCAGAGACTCAGGACAGGAAGGAGACTCAGGACAGGAAGGAGACTCAGGACAGGGCAGAGACTCGGGACAGGGCAGAGACTCAGGACAGGGCAGAGACTCAGGACAGGGCAGAGACTCAGGACAGGAAGGAGACTCAGGACAGGAAGGAGACTCAGGACAGGGCAGAGACTCAGAACAGGAAGGAGACTCAGGACAGGAAGGAGACTCAGAACAGGAAGGAGACTCAGGACAGGACAGAGACGCAGGACAGGGTAGAGACTCAGGACAGGGTAGAGACTCAGGACAGGAAGGAGACTCAGGACAGGAAGGAGACTCAGGACAGGGCAGAGACTCAGGACAGGGTAGAGACTCAGGACAGGAAGGAGACTCAGAACAGGAAGGAGACTCAGGACAGGAAGGAGACTCAGGACAGGAAGGAGACTCAGGACAGGAAGGAGACTCAGGACAGGAAGGAGACTCAGGACAGGAAGGAGACTCAGGACAGGAAGGAGACTCAGGACAGGAAGGAGCCTCAGGACAGGGCAGAGACTCAGGGGGAATATGCTACTATGGTATAAATCTGAACTAATTAATTCAATCGAATTGATCAAAACAGGAGAATTATTTATCTGGTTAAAAATCAACAAGGAGACTCTTATCAGATTAAAACGTCTTCCTCTGTCCCACATACATTCCCCCTCAGAGTCACCCTACTTCAATGAAGAGAGTTTCTACATTCTAGAGGGGAAACTAGTCACTTTCAGGCCCAAGGCAACGTACTGGTCTGTGGAGACCTGAATGCTAGAACAGCAGAAGAACAAGACACTATTAACAGTTATGGAGATAAACACCTACCAGGAAGTAACAACCTTTCCCTCCCCACATACAGACAGGAAGCAACAACCTTTCCCTCCCCACATACAGACAGGAAGTAACAACCTTTCCCTCCCCAAATACAGACAGGAAGTAACAACCTTTCCCTCCCCACATACAGACAGGAAGTAACAACCTTTCCCTCCCCAAATACAGACAGGAAGCAACCACCTTTCCCTCCCCACATACAGACAGGAAGTAACAACCTTTCCCTCCCCAAATACAGACAGGAAGCAGCAACCTTTCCCTCCCCTCATACAGACAGGAAGCAGCAACCTTACCCTCCCCACAGACAGACAGGAAGCAACAACCTTACCCTCCCCACAGACAGACAGGAAGCAACAACATTACCCTCCCCACATACAGACAGGAAGTAACAACCTTTCCCTCCCCACAGACAGACAGGAAGCAACAACCTTTCCCTCCCCTCATACAGACAGGAAGCAACAACCTTTCCCTCCCCACATACAGACAGGAAGCAACAACCTTTCCCTCCCCACATACAGACAGGAAGCAACAACCTTTCCCTCCCCACAGACAGACAGGAAGTAACCACCTTTCCCTCCCCACATACAGACAGGAAGCAACAACCTTTCCCTCCCCACATACAGACAGGAAGTAACAACCTTTTCCCTACAGACAGGAAGCAACAACCCCCTCATACAGACAGGAAGCAACAACCTTTCCCTCCCCTCATACAGACAGGAAGCAACAACCTTTCCCTCCCCTCATACAGACAGGAAGCAACAACCTTTCCCTCCCCTCATACAGACAGGAAGCAACCACCTTTCCCTCCCCTCATACAGACAGGAAGCAACAACCTTTCCCTCCCCTCATACAGACAGGAAGCAACAACCTTTCCCTCCCCACAGACAGACAGGAAGCAACAACCTTTCCCTCCCCAAATACAGACAGGAAGTAACAACCTTTCCCTCCCCACATACAGACAGGAAGTAACAACCTTTCCCTCCCCTCATACAGACAGGAAGTAACAACCTTTCCCTCCCCACATACAGACAGGAAGCAACAACCTTTCCCTCCCCACATACAGACAGGAAGCAACAACCTTTCCCTCCCCACAGTCAGACAGGAAGCAACAACCTTTCCCTCCCCTCATACAGACAGGAAGTAACAACCTTTCCCTCCCCACATACAGACAGGAAGCAACAACCTTTCCCTCCCCACATACAGACAGGAAGCAACAACCTTTCCCTCCCCAAATACAGACAGGAAGTAACAACCTTTCCCTCCCCACAGACAGACAGGAAGCAACAACCTTTCCCTCCCCAAATACAGACAGGAAGTAACAACCTTTCCCTCCCCACATACAGACAGGAAGCAACAACCTTTCCCTCCCCACAGACAGACAGGAAGTAACAACCTTTCCCTCCCCTCAGACCCCCCCCCAGAAACAACTATGACAAAGTGAAAACTAAAAGGAACACGGCTCCTACAGCTCTGTGGAACACCGGGTCTGTACATAGTCAATGAGGGGACTCGTTTGGGAGGTACATCTACAGCTCATCGATCACGCCCCCATTCTCATCGACGGGGCTGTTGTGGAGCAGGTTGACAGCTTCAAGTTCCTTGGTGTCCACATCACCAGCAAAATAACATGGTACAATCACACCAAGACAGTTGTGAAGAGGACAAAACCTCTCCTTCCGTGGCCTCCAACTGCTCTTAAATGCAAGTAAAACTAAATGCATGCTCTTCAACCGATCGCTGCCCACACCTGCTCACCCGTCCAGCATCACTACTCTGGACGGTTCTGACTTAGAATATGTGGACAACTACAAATACCTAGGTGTCTGGTTAGACTGTAAACTCTCCTTCCAGACTCACATTAAGCATCTCCAATCCAAAGTTAAATCTAGAATCGGCTTCCTATTTCGCAACAAAGCATCCTTGACTCATGCTGCCAAACGTACCCTCGTAAAACTGACCATCCTACCGATCCTCGACTTCTGCGATGTCATTTACAAAATAGCCTCCAACACTCTACTCAGCAAACTGGATGCAGTCTATCACAGTGCCATCCGTTTTGTTTCCAAAGCCCCATACACGAACCCAGCTACCAATCACACCCTGTCTAACCTCCCAGCTACCAATCACACCCTGTCTAACCTCCCAGCTACCAATCACACCCTGTCTAACCTCCCAGCTACCAATCACACCCTGTCTAACCTCCCAGCTACCAATCACACCCTGTCTAACCTCCCAGCTACCAATCACAGCCTGTCTAACCTCCCAGCTACCAATCACACCCTGTCTAACCTCCCAGCTACCAATCACACCCTGTCTAACCTCCCAGCCTAACCCCCCAGCTACCAATCACACCCTGTCTAACCTCCCAGCTAACCTCCCAGCTAACCTCCCAGCTACCAATCACACCCTGTCTAACCTCCCAGCTACCAATCACACCCTGTCTAACCTCCCAGCTACCAATCACACCCTGTCTAACCTCCCAGCTACCAATCACACCCTGTCTAACCTCCCAGCTACCAATCACACCCTGTCTAACCTCCCAGCTACCAATCACACCCTGTCTAACCTCCCAGCTACCAATCACACCCTGTCTAACCTCCCAGCTACCAATCACACCCTGTCTAACCTCCCAGCTACCAATCACACCCTGTCTAATCAAGCCTTTCTTATAAGTTCATTTGGGATCTAGTGAATACAACCCAGATTTATAAGTTCAGGGAGTTCCTCCCAGTTACGGTATGCTTCCATTTGGAATCCAATCTCTCTCCACTCTCTCTCCACTCTCTCTCCAATCTCTCTACACTCTCTTCAATCACTCTACACTCTCTGCTCTCTCTCCACTCTCTCTCCCTCTCTCTCCACTCTCTCTCCACTCTCTCTCCACTCTCTCTCCCTCTCTCTCCACTCTCTCTCCACTCTCTCTCCCCTCTCTCTACACTCTCTTTCCACTCTCTCTTCCCTCTCTCTCCCCTCTCTCTACACTCTCTCTCCGCTCTTTCTCCCCTCTCTATACACTCTCTCTCCACTCTCTCTCCACTCTCTCTACACTCTCTCTACACTCTCTGCTCTCTTTACACTCTCTCTACACTCTCTCTACACTCTCTCTATAATCTCTGCTCTCTCTCTACACTCTCTCTCTCTCTCTTTACACTCTCTCTACACTCTCTCTTCCCTCTCTCTACACTCTCTCTCCCCTCTCTCTACACTCTCCTCTCTCCCCTCTCTACACTCTCTGCTCCTTTACACTCTCTACACTCTCTCTCTCTCTACTCTCTCTCTCTACACTCTCTCTCCACACTCTCTGCTCTCTAGACACATTCCACTCTCTAAACTCTCTCTCACTTTCTGCTCTCTTTACACTCTCTGCTCTCTCTCCCTCTCTCTACACTCTCTCCTCTCTCTCCCCTCTCTCTACACTCTCTCTCCACTCTCTACACTCTCTCTACACTCTCTGCTTTTCTTCACTCTCTCTACACTCTCTCTCCTCTACACTCTCTGCTCTCTCCACTCTCTCTCCACTCTCTGCTCTCTAGACACATTCCACTCTCTCTAAACTCTCTCTCCACTCCCTTTCTGCTCTCTCTACACTCTCTGCTCTCTCTCTCCACTCTCTCTCCACTCTCTCTACACTCTCTCTCCACTCCCTTTCTGCTCTCTCTACACTCTCTGCTCTCTCTACACTCTCTCTACACTCTCTGCTCTCTCTACACTATCTCTACACTCTTTGCTCTCTCTCCACTCTCCACTCTCTCTCCACTCTCCACTTTTTCTCCAATCTCTCTACACTCTCTCTACACTCTCTGCTCTCTCTCTACACTCTCTCTACACTCTCTACACTCTCTATCCACTCTTTCTCCACTCTCTCTGCTCTCTCTACACTCTCTGCTCTCTCTATACTCTCTGCTCTCTCTACACTCTCTGCTCCTCTCTACACTCTCTGCTCTCTCTACACTCTCTCCACTCTCTCTACACTCTCTCTCTCCACTCTCTCTACACTCCCTCTACACTCTCTCTACACTCTCTGCTCTCCTCTCTACACTCCACTCTCTTTCCACTCTCCTGCTCTCTCTACACTCTCTGCTCTCTCTACACTCTCTCTGCTCTATCTCTACACTCTCTCTCCACTCTCTCTCCACTCTCTCTGCACTCTCTTCTCTCCACTCTCTCCACTCTCTCCCCACTCTCTCTTCACTCTCTCTACACTCTCTCTCCATCCTCTGCTCTCTCTACACTCTCTCTACACTCTCTCGACACTCTCTCCACATTCTCTACACTCTCTCTACACTCTCTCTACACTCTCTGCTCTCTCTTCACTCTCCTTACACTCTCTCTCCTCTATACTCTCCACATCTCTCTATTCTCTCTGCACTCTTTCTCCACTCTCTCTCCACTCTCTCTGCACTCTCTTCTCTCTCTTCACTCTCTCTCCACTCTCTCCCCACTCTCTCTTCACTCTCTCTACACTCTCTCTCCATCCTCTGCTCTCTCTACACTCTCTCTACACTCTCTCGACACTCTCTCCACATTCTCTACACTCTCTCTACACTCTCTCTACACTCTCTGCTCTCTCTACACGCTCTCTACACTCTCTGCTCTCACTATACTCTCTGCTCTCTCCTCTCTCCACTCTCTCTACACTCTCTCACCACTCTCTCTCCACTCTGTCTCCGCTATCTCTACACTCTACACTCTCTCTCCACTCCCTCTCCACTTTCTCTACACTCTTAGTAAAAAGATGATAGTTCTAGCTAGTGTTTTCCCTGGAACCAAAAAGGGTTCTCCTACGGGGACAGCTGAAGAACCATTTTGGACAGCTGAAGAACCATTTTCTTCCTCCCTCTGCCCTTCCCTTCCTCTCTCTCACTCTCTGGTCTTTCTCGATCTCTTCCTCTCCCTACTTAACTCCAGATGGTGACTGTCTGTAAAACCCAAAAAGGAGAGAGAGAAAAGGAGCAAAAGGCGGGAGAGAAACTGATTCTTTTTTTGGCCTCTCCAGAATCTGGCAGCGGCCCAGCGACAGCAGCCGCTGCAGAAAATATTACATAGATATTGTTTGTGTTAAAACGTGTTAAAATAAACATCTCCCACGTGGGAGATACGGACACACTCCTTCATGATACAAATTATTTTAGCGGCTGACGGGAGAGAGTAGAAGACGGGGTGAGAGCTGTGTGGAGGAGGGGGTGAGAGCTGTGTGGAGGAGGGGGTGAGAGCTGTGTGGAGGAGGGGGTGAGAGCTGTGTGGAGGAGGGGGTGAGAGCTGTGTGGAGGAGGGGGTGAGAGCTATGGAGGAGGGGTGAGAGCTGTGTGGAGGAGGGGGTGAGAGCTGTGTGGAGGAGGGGGTGAGAGCTGTGTGGAGGGGGGTGAGAGCTGTGTGGAGGACGGGGTGAGAGCTGTGTGGAGGAGGGGTGAGAGCTGTGTGGAGGAGGGGTGAGAGCTGTGTGGAGGAGGGGTGAGAGCTGTGTGGAGGAGGGGGTGAGAGCTGTGTGGAGGAGGGGGTGAGAGCAGTGTGGAGGAGGGGTGAGAGCAGTGTGGAGGAGGGGGTGAGAGCTGTGTGGAGGAGGGGTGAGAGCTGTGTGGAGGAGGGGTGAGAGCTGTGTGGAGGAGGGGGTGAGAGCAGTGTGGAGGAGGGGTGAGAGCTGTGTGGAGGAGGGGTGAGAGCTGTGTGGAGGAGGGGGTGAGAGCTGTGTGGAGGAGGGGTGAGAGCTGTGTGGAGGAGGGGGTGAGAGCTGTGTGGAGGAGGGGGTGAGAGCTGTGTGGAGGAGGGGGTGAGAGCTGTGTGGAGGAGGGGGTGAGAGCTGTGTGGAGGAGGGGGTGAGAGCTGTGTGGAGGAGGGGTGAGAGCTGTGTGGAGGAGGGGGTGAGAGCTGTGTGGAGGAGGGGGTGAGAGCTGTGTGGAGGAGGGGGTGAGAGCTGTGTGGAGGAGGGGGTGAGAGCTGTGTGGAGGAGGGGTGAGAGCTGTGTGGAGGAGGGGGTGAGAGCTGTGTGGAGGAGGGGTGAGAGCTGTGTGGAGGAGGGGTGAGAGCTGTGTGGAGGAGGGGGTGAGAGCTGTGTGGAGGAGGGGGTGAGAGCTGTGTGGAGGAGGGGGTGAGAGCTGTGTGGAGGAGGGGGTGAGAGCTGTGTGGAGGAGGGGGTGAGAGCTGTGTGGAGGAGGGGGTGAGAGCTGTGTGGAGGAGGGGGTGAGAGCTGTGTGGAGGAGGGGGTGAGAGCTGTGTGGAGGAGGGGGTGAGAGCTGTGTGGAGGAGCGGGTGAGAGCTGTGTGGAGGAGGGGGTGAGAGCTGTGTGGAGGAGGGGGTGAGAGCTGTGTGGAGGAGGGGGTGAGAGCTGTGTGGAGGAGGGGGTGAGAGCTGTGTGGAGGAGGGGGTGAGAGCTGTGTGGAGGAGGGGGTGAGAGCTGTGTGGGAGGAGGGGGTGAGAGCTGTGTGGAGGAGGGGGTGAGAGCTGTGTGGAGGAGGGGTGAGAGCTGTGTGGAGGAGCTGTGGAGGAGCGGGTGAGAGCAGTGTGGAGGAGGGGGTGAGAGCTGTGTGGAGGAGGGGTGAGAGCTGTGTGGAGGAGCGGGTGAGAGCTGTGTGGAGGAGGGGGTGAGAGCTGTGTGGAGGAGGGGGTGAGAGCTGTGTGGAGGAGGGGGCGAGAGCTGTGTGGAGGAGCGGGTGAGAGCTGTGTGGAGGAGGGGGTGAGAGCTGTGTGGAGGAGGGGGTGAGAGCTGTGTGGAGGAGGGGGTGAGAGCTGTGTGGAGGTGGGGGTGAGAGCTGTGTGGAGGAGGGGGTGAGAGTCAGTTCTAAAACACAATCTGTCCCTGTCAGCCAGTCAGTTCTAGAACACACTGAACCTGTCAGTCAGTCAGTTCTAGAACACACTCTTTCCCTGTCAGTCAGTCAGTCAGTTCTAGAACACACTGTCCCTGTCAGTCAGTCAGTTCTAGAACACACTCTTTCCCTGTCAGTCAGTCAGTCAGTTCTAGAACACACTGTCCCTGTCAGTCAGTCAGTTCTAGAACACACTCTTTCCCTGTCAGTCAGTCAGTCAGTTCTAGAACACACTGTCCCTGTCAGTCAGTCAGTTCTAGAACACACTCTTCCCCTGTCAGTCAGTCAGTCAGTTCTAGAACACACTGTCCCTGTCAGTCAGTCAGTTCTAGAACACACTCTTTCCCTGTCAGTCAGTCAGTTCAAGAACACACTCTTCCCCTGTCAGTCAGTCAGTTCTAGAACACACTCTTTCCCTGTCAGTTAGTCAGTTCTAGAACACACTCTTCCCCTGTCAGTCAGTCAGTTCTAGAACACACTCTTTCCCTGTCAGTTAGTCAGTTCTAGAACACACTCTTCCCCTGTCAGTCAGTCAGTTCTAGAACACACTCTGTCCCTATCACTCAGTCAGTTCTAGAACACACTCTTTCCCTGTCAGTCAGTCAGTTCTAGAACACACTCTTTCCCTGTCAGTCAGTCAGTTCAAGAACACACTCTTCCCCTGTCAGTCAGTCAGTTCTAGAACACACTCTTCCCCTGTCAGTCAGTCAGTCAGTTCTAGAACACACTCTTTCCCTGTCAGTCAGTCAGTTCAAGAACACACTCTTCCCCTGTCAGTCAGTCAGTTCTAGAACACACTCTTCCCCTGTCAGTCAGTCAGTCAGTTCTAGAACACACTCTTTCCCTGTCAGTCAGTCAGTTCTAGAACACACTCTTCCCCTGTCAGTCAGTCAGTCAGTTCTAGAAAACACTCTTTCCCTGTCAGTCAGTCAGTTCTAGAACACACTCTTCCCCTGTCAGTCAGTCAGTCAGTTCTAGAACACACTCTTTCCCTGTCAGTCAGTCAGTTCAAGAACACACTCTTTCCCTGTCAGTCAGTCAGTTCTAGAACACACTCTTCCCCTGTCAGTCAGTCAGTTCTAGAACACACTCTTTTCCTGTCAGTCAGTCAGTTCTAGAACACACTCTTCCCCTGTCAGTCAGTCAGTCAGTTCTAGAACACACTCTTTCCCTGTCAGTCAGTCAGTTCTAGAACACACTCTTCCCCTGTCAGTCAGTCAGTTCTAGAACACACTCTTCCCCTGTCAGTCAGTCAGTTCTAGAACACACTCTTCCCCTGTCAGTCAGTCAGTCAGTTCTAGAACACACTCTTTCCCTGTCAGTCAGTCAGTTCTAGAACACACTCTTCCCCTGTCAGTCAGTCAGTTCTAGAACACACTCTTCCCCTGTCAGTCAGTCAGTTCTAGAACACACTCTTTTCCTGTCAGTCAGTCAGTTCTAGAACACACTCTTTCCCTGTCAGTCAGTCAGTTCTAGAACACACTCTTTTCCTGTCAGTCAGTCAGTTCTAGAACACACTCTTTCCCTGTCAGTCAGTCAGTTCTAGAACACACTCTTCCCCTGTCAGTCAGTCAGTTCTAGAACACACTCTTTTCCTGTCAGTCAGTCAGTTCTAGAACACACTCTTTCCCTGTCAGTCAGTCAGTTCTAGAACACACTCTTCCCCTGTCAGTCAGTCAGTTCTAGAACACACTCTTTTCCTGTCAGTCAGTCAGTTCTAGAACACACTCTTCCCCTGTCAGTCAGTCAGTTCTAGAACACACTCTTCCCCTGTCAGTCAGTCAGTTCTAGAACACACTCTTTTCCTGTCAGTCAGTCAGTCAGTTCTAGAACACACTCTTTCCCTGTCAGTCAGTCAGTTCTAGAACACACTCTTCCCCTGTCAGTCAGTCAGTTCTAGAACACACTCTTTTCCTGTCAGTCAGTCAGTTCTAGAACACACTCTTTCCCTGTCAGTCAGTCAGTCAGTTCTAGAACACACTCTTTCCCTGTCAGTCAGTCAGTTCTAGAACACACTCTTCCCCTGTCAGTCAGTCAGTTCAAGAACACACTCTTTCCCTGTCAGTCAGTCAGTTCTAGAACACACTCTTCCCCTGTCAGTCAGTCAGTTCAAGAACACACTCTTCCCCTGTCAGTCAGTCAGTTCTAGAACACACTCTGTCCCTGTCAGTCAGTCAGTTCTAGAACACATCCTTTCCATGTCAGTCAGTCATTTCAAGAACACACTCTTTCCCTGTCAGTCAGTCAGTTCTAGAACACACTCTTCCCCTGTCAGTCAGTCAGTTCTAGAACACACTCTTTTCCTGTCAGTCAGTCAGTTCTAGAACACACTCTGTCCCTGTCAGTCAGTCAGTTCTAGAACACACTCTTTTCCTGTCAGTCAGTCAGTTCTAGAACACACTCTTTCCCTGTCAGTCAGTCAGTTCAAGAACACAATCTTTCCCTGTCAGTCAGTCAGTTCTAGAACACACTCTGTCCCTGTCAGTCAGTCAGTTCAAGAACACACTCTTTCCCTGTCAGTCAGTCAGTTCTAGAACACACTCTTCCCCTGTCAGTCAGTCAGTTCTAGAACACACTCTTTCCCTGTCAGTCAGTCAGTCAGTTCTAGAACACACTCTTTCCCTGTCAGTCAGTCAGTTCAAGAACACACTCTTTCCCTGTCAGTCAGTCAGTTCTAGAACACACTCTTCCCCTGTCAGTCAGTCAGTCAGTTCTAGAACACACTCTTTTCCTGTCAGTCAGTCAGTTCTAGAACACACTCTTTCCCTGTCAGTCAGTCAGTTCTAGAACACACTCTTCCCCTGTCAGTCAGTCAGTTCAAGAACACACTCTTCCCCTGTCAGTCAGTCAGTTCTAGAACACACTCTTCCCCTGTCAGTCAGTCAGTCAGTTCTAGAACACACTCTTCCCCTGTCAGTCAGTCAGTTCTAGAACACACTCTTCCCCTGTCAGTCAGTCAGTCAGTTCTAGAACACACTCTGTCCCTATCACTCAGTCAGTTCTAGAACACACTCTTTCCCTGTCAGTCAGTCAGTTCTAGAACACACTCTTTCCCTGTCAGTCAGTCAGTTCTAGAACACACTCTTCCCCTGTCAGTCAGTCAGTCAGTTCTAGAACACACTCTTTCCCTGTCAGTCAGTCAGTTCAAGAACACACTCTTCCCCTGTCAGTCAGTCAGTTCTAGAACACACTCTTCCCCTGTCAGTCAGTCAGTCAGTTCTAGAACACACTCTTTCCCTGTCAGTCAGTCAGTTCTAGAACACACTCTTCCCCTGTCAGTCAGTCAGTCAGTTCTAGAACACACTCTTTCCCTGTCAGTCAGTCAGTTCTAGAACACACTCTTCCCTGTCAGTCAGTCAGTCAGTTCTAGAACACACTCTTTCCCTGTCAGTCAGTCAGTTCAAGAACACACTCTTTCCCTGTCAGTCAGTCAGTTCTAGAACACACTCTTCCCCTGTCAGTCAGTCAGTTCTAGAACACACTCTTTTCCTGTCAGTCAGTCAGTTCTAGAACACACTCTTCCCCTGTCAGTCAGTCAGTCAGTTCTAGAACACACTCTTTCCCTGTCAGTCAGTCAGTTCCAGAACACACTCTTCCCCTGTCAGTCAGTCAGTTCTAGAACACACTCTTTTCCTGTCAGTCAGTCAGTTCTAGAACACACTCTTTCCCTGTCAGTCAGTCAGTTCTAGAACACACTCTTCCCCTGTCAGTCAGTCAGTTATAGAACACACTCTTTTCCTGTCAGTCAGTCAGTTCTAGAACACACTCTTTCCCTGTCAGTCAGTCAGTTCTAGAACACACTCTTCCCCTGTCAGTCAGTCAGTTCTAGAACACACTCTTTTCCTGTCAGTCAGTCAGTTCTAGAACACACTCTTTCCCTGTCAGTCAGTCAGTTCTAGAACACACTCTTCCCCTGTCAGTCAGTCAGTTCTAGAACACACTCTTTTCCTGTCAGTCAGTCAGTTCTAGAACACACTCTTTCCCTGTCAGTCAGTCAGTCAGTTCTAGAACACACTCTTTCCCTGTCAGTCAGTCAGTTCTAGAACACACTCTTCCCCTGTCAGTCAGTCAGTTCAAGAACACACTCTTTCCCTGTCAGTCAGTCAGTTCTAGAACACACTCTTCCCCTGTCAGTCAGTCAGTTCAAGAACACACTCTTCCCCTGTCAGTCAGTCAGTTCTAGAACACACTCTGTCCCTGTCAGTCAGTCAGTTCTAGAACACACTCTTTCCCTGTCAGTCAGTCAGTTCAAGAACACACTCTTTCCCTGTCAGTCAGTCAGTTCTAGAACACACTCTTCCCCTGTCAGTCAGTCAGTTCTAGAACACACTCTTTTCCTGTCAGTCAGTCAGTTCTAGAACACACTCTGTCCCTGTCAGTCAGTCAGTTCTAGAACACACTCTTTTCCTGTCAGTCAGTCAGTTCTAGAACACACTCTTTCCCTGTCAGTCAGTCAGTTCAAGAACACACTCTTTCCCTGTCAGTCAGTCAGTTCTAGAACACACTCTGTCCCTGTCAGTCAGTCAGTTCAAGAACACACTCTTTCCCTGTCAGTCAGTCAGTTCTAGAACACACTCTTTCCCTGTCAGTCAGTCAGTTCAAGAACACACTCTTTCCCTGTCAGTCAGTCAGTTCTAGAACACACTCTTTCCCTGTCAGTCAGTCAGTTCTAGAACACACTCTTTTCCTGTCAGTCAGTCAGTTCTAGAACACACTCTTTCCCTGTCAGTCAGTCAGTTCTAGAACACACTCTTCCCCTGTCAGTCAGTCAGTTCTAGAACACACTCTTTTCCTGTCAGTCAGTCAGTTCTAGAACACACTCTTTCCCCTGTCAGTCAGTCAGTCAGTTCTAGAACACACTCTTTCCCTGTCAGTCAGTAGAACACACTCTTCCCCTGTCAGTCAGTCAGTTCTAGAACACACTCTTTCCCTGTCAGTCAGTCAGTTCAAGAACACACTCTTTTCCCTGTCAGTCAGTCAGTTCTAGAACACACTCTTCCCTGTCAGTCAGTCAGTTCAAGAACACACTCTTCCCCTGTCAGTCAGTCAGTTCTAGAACACACTCTGTCCCTGTCAGTCAGTCAGTCAGTTCTAGAACACACTCTTTCCCTGTCAGTCAGTCAGTTCAAGAACACACTCTTTCCCTGTCAGTCAGTCAGTTCTAGAACACACTCTTCCCTGTCAGTCAGTCAGTTCTAGAACACACTCTTTTCCTGTCAGTCAGTCAGTTCTAGAACACACTCTGTCCCTGTCAGTCAGTCAGTTCTAGAACACACTCTTTTCCTGTCAGTCAGTCAGTTCTAGAACACACTCTTTCCCTGTCAGTCAGTCAGTTCAAGAACACACTCTTTCCCTGTCAGTCAGTCAGTTCTAGAACACACTCTGTCCCTGTCAGTCAGTCAGTTCAAGAACACACTCTTTCCCTGTCAGTCAGTCAGTTCTAGAACACACTCTTCCCCTGTCAGTCAGTCAGTTCTAGAACACACTCTTCCCCTGTCAGTCAGTCAGTTATAGAACACACTCTTCCCCTGTCAGTCAGTCAGTCAGTTCTAGAACACACTCTTTTCCTGTCAGTCAGTCAGTTCTAGAACACACTCTTTCCCTGTCAGTCAGTCAGTTCTAGAACACACTCTTCCCCTGTCAGTCAGTCAGTTCAAGAACACACTCTTCCCCTGTCAGTCAGTCAGTTCTAGAACACACTCTTCCCCTGTCAGTCAGTCAGTTCTAGAACACACTCTTCCCCTGTCAGTCAGTCAGTTCTAGAACACACTCTTCCCCTGTCAGTCAGTCAGTCAGTTCTAGAACACACTCTTTCCCTGTCAGTCAGTCAGTTCTAGAACACACTCTTCCCCTGTCAGTCAGTCAGTTCTAGAACACACTCTTCCCCTGTCAGTCAGTCAGTTCTAGAACACACTCTTCCCCTGTCAGTCACTCAGTCAGTTCTAGAACACACTCTTTCCCTGTCAGTCAGTCAGTTCTAGAACACACTCTTTCCCTGTCAGTCAGTCAGTTCTAGAACACACTCTTCCCCTGTCAGTCAGTCAGTCAGTTCTAGAACACACTATGTCCCTGTCAGTCAGTCAGTTCTAGAACACACTCTTCCCCTGTCAGTCAGTCAGTTCAAGAACACACTCTTTCCCTGTCAGTCAGTCAGTTCTAGAACACACTCTTCCCCTGTCAGTCAGTCAGTTCAAGAACACACTCTGTCCCTGTCAGTCAGTCAGTTCTAGAACACACTCTTCCCCTGTCAGTCAGTCAGTTCTAGAACACACTCTATCCTTGTCTGATTAAGCAGGCTAAGATCAGGCTAACAGGCTTAGCCATACTTCTCTGTACTGGTAATTATTGGCAGAGTGCACTGAAACAATCCCGTGTATAAAACCACTTACAGCCATGTCACGGTTCACCTACCCCCTGTTCTCCCTTTCAACGCTCTCTCCCTTTTTCTCTCCTTCTACACCCATTTAACTCTGGCTGTCTGATTCTAAGCAGACCCAAAGAACTGAGAGAGAGAGGGGGAAAGAAAGAGAGAGTGAGTGAGAGAAAGAAAGGGAGAGAGAGAGAGAGACGACCTTCTCTTCAGTGAGCTGTGCTGAGGGGAAAGGCTAAGAACAAGTCTGAGTGAGAAAGGGGGCCATTGTAGGGGCCCAGAGACAAGACTCCCATTCAGGGGTGGCCAGCCGTGTACAATGGCTAAACTAACATCATTGACATTTGGAGTTGCCCAAGCTTTAGAGAGAGAGAGGAGAAGGGGAGGAAGGTAGGAGGGGAGGCGAGGAGGCAGGCGAGAGGGGCCGTGTTGGAAAAGACCCTTCGTTGGTTCAGACCATTAAGCGAGGTGGGATCATCACTGCCCTAAACACTGTTAACTTTCATGAGCTGGAGAAACAGACAGAGGGAGGGACATCTGAGATTGCCAGCCAGCCCCCCTCTTTAACCCTCCACCCCCTGTCTGTCTGTGTGTCCCCACATTCCAGACTGGCTCTCTATCTAACACAGGGACACCCAGCTAACAGTATCACAGAGAACAGACAGAACGGACAGCCAACTGCAGTGCGTTAGACGCACACACACACACACACACACACACACACACACACACACACACACACACACACACACACACACACACACACACACACACACACACACACACACACACACACACTGCTGGTGGGCAGCAGGAGACAGGATTAACGGAGAAGTCATTTATGATGTCACCCTACCGCCGTGGACTGGTACTGATGTCACCCTACTGCCGTGGACTGGTACTGATGTCACCCTACTGCCGTGGACTGGTACTGATGTCACCCTACTGCCGTGGACTGGTACTGATGTCACCCTACTGCCGTGGACTGGTACTGATGTCACCCTACTGCCGTGGACTGGTACTGATGTCACCCTACTGCCGTGGACTGGTACTGATGTCACCCTACTGCCGTGGACTGGTACTGATGTCACCCTACTGCCGTGGACTGGTACTGATGTCACCCTACTGCCGTAGACTGGTACTGATGTCACCCTACTGCCGTGGACTGGTACTGATGTCACCCTACTGCCGTGGACTGGTACTGATGTCACCCTACTGCCGTGGACTGGTACTGATGTCACCCTACTGCCGTGGACTGGTACTGATGTCACCCTACTGCCGTGGACTGGTACTGATGTCACCCTACTGCCGTAGACTGGTACTGATGTCACCCTACTGCCGTGGACTGGTACTGATGTCACCCTACTGCCGTGGACTGGTACTGATGTCACCCTACTGCCGTGGACTGGTACTGATGTCACCCTACTGCCGTGGACTGGTACTGATGTCACCCTACTGCCGTGGACTGGTACTGATGTCACCCTACTGCCGTGGACTGGTACTGATGTCACCCTACTGCCGTGGACTGGTACTGATGTCACCCTACTGCCGTGGACTGGTACTGATGTCACCCTACTGCCGTAGACTGGTACTGATGTCACCCTACTGCCGTAGACTGGTACTGATGTCACCCTACTGCCGTAGACTGGTACTGATGTCACCCTACTGCCGTGGACTGGTACTGATGTCACCCTACTGCCGTGGACTGGTACTGATGTCACCCTACTGCCGTGGACTGGTACTGATGTCACCCTACTGCCGTGGACTGGTACTGATGTCACCCTACTGCCGTGGACTGGTATTGATGTCACCCTACTGCCGTGGACTGGTACTGATGTCACCCTACTGCCGTGGACTGGTACTGATGTCACCCTACTGCCGTAGACTGGTACTGATGTCACCCTACTGCCGTGGACTGGTACTGATGTCACCCTACTGCCGTGGACTGGTATTGATGTCACCCTACTGCCGTGGACTGGTACTGATGTCACCCTACTGCCGTGGACTGGTACTGATGTCACCCTACTGCCGTAGACTGGTACTGATGTCACCCTACTGCCGTGGACTGGTACTGATGTCACCCTACTGCCGTGGACTGGTACTGATGTCACCCTACTGCCGTGGACTGGTACTGATGTCACCCTACTGCCGTGGACTGGTACTGATGTTACCCTACTGCCGTAGACTGGTACTGATGTCACCCTACTGCCGTGGACTGGTACTGATGTCACCCTACTGCCGTAGACTGGTACTGATGTCACCCTACTGCCGTGGACTGGTACTGATGTCACCCTACTGCCGTGGACTGGTACTGATGTCACCCTACTGCCGTGGACTGGTACTGATGTCACCCTACTGCCGTGGACTGGTATTGATGTCACCCTACTGCCGTGGACTGGTACTGATGTCACCCTACTGCCGTGGACTGGTACTGATGTCACCCTACTGCCGTGGACTGGTACTGACATCACCCTGTATTGATGTCACCCTGTATTGATGTCACCCTGTACTGATGTCACCCTGTACTGACATCACCCTGTAATGATGTCACCCTGTACTGATGTCACCCTGTACTGATGTCACCCTGTACTGATGTCACCCTGTACTGAAGTCACCCTGTACTGATGTCACCCTGTATTGATGTCACCCTGTATTGACGTCACCCTGTACTGACATCACCCTGTATTGATGTCACCCTTTATTGATGTCACCCTCTATTGATGTCACCCTGTATTGATGTCACCCTCTATTGATGTCATGTACATGTCACCCTGTACTGGTGTCACCCTGTAATGATGTCACCCCTGACGTATTGATGACATCACCCTGTACTGATGTCCCTGTATTGATGTCACCCTGTACTGATGTCACCCTGTACTGATGTCACCCCCTGTACTGATGTCACCCTCTATTGATGTCACCCTGTACTGATGACCCTGTGTCACCCTGTATTGATGTCACCCTGTACTGATGTCACCCTGTATTGATGATGTCACCCTGTACTGATGTCACCCTGTATTGATGTCACCCTGTATTGATGTCACCCTGTACTGATGTCACCCTGTATTGATGTCACCCTGTACTGATGTCACCCTGTACTGATGTCACCCTGTATTGACGTCACCCTGTACTGATGTCACCCTGTATTGATGTCACCCTGTACTGATGTCACCCTGAACTGATGTCACCCTGTACTGATGTCACCCTGTACTGATGTCACCCTGTACTGATGTCACCCTCTATTGATGTCACCCTGTACTGATGTCACCCTCTATTGATGTCACCCTGTACTGATGTCACCCTGTATTGATGTCACCCTGTATTGATGTCACCCTGTATTGACGTCACCCTGTATTGACGTCACCCTGTATTGATGTCACCCTGTACTGATGTCACCCTGTACTGATGTCACCCTGTATTGATGTCACCCTGTATTGATGTCACCCTGTATTGATGTCACCCTCTATTGATGTCACCCTGTACTGATGTCACCCTTTATTGATGTCACCCTCTATTGATGTCACCCTGTATTGATGTCACCCTGTATTGATGTCACCCTGTACTGATGTCACCCTCTATTGATGTCACCCTGTACTGATGTCACCCTCTATTGATGTCACCCTGTACTGATGTCACCCTGTATTGATGTCACCCTGTATTGATGTCACCCTGTACTGATGTCACCCTTTATTGATGTCACCCTCTATTGATGTCACCCTGTACTGATGTCACCCTGTACTGATGTCACCCTGTACTGAAGTCACCCTGTACTGATGTCACCCTGTATTGATGTCACCCTGTATTGACGTCACCCTGTACTGGTGTCACCCTGTAATGATGTCACCCTGTACTGACGTCACCCTGTATTGACATCACCCTGTACTGATGTCACCCTCTATTGATGTCACCCTGTACTGATGTCACCCTGTACTGATGTCACCCTCTATTGATGTCACCCTGTACTGATGTCACCCTGTATTGATGTCACCCTGTATTGATGTCACCCTGTACTGATGTCACCCTGTACTGATGTCACCCTGTACTGATGTCACCCTGTACTGATGTCACCCTCTATTGATGTCACCCTGTACTGATGTCACCCTGTATTGATGTCACCCTGTACTGATGTCACCCTCTATTGATGTCACCCTGTACTGATGTCACCCTGTATTGATGTCACCCTGTATTGATGTCACCCTGTACTGATGTCACCCTGTATTGATGTCACCCTGTACTGATGTCACCCTGTACTGATGTCACCCTGTATTGACATCACCCTGTACTGATGTCACCCTGTATTGATGTCACCCTGTACTGATGTCACCCTGAACTGATGTCACCCTGTACTGATGTCACCCTGTACTGATGTCACCCTGTACTGATGTCACCCTCTATTGATGTCACCCTGTACTGATGTCACCCTCTATTGATGTCACCCTGTACTGATGTCACCCTGTATTGACGTCACCCTGTATTGACATCACCCTGTACTGACGTCACCCTCTATTGATGTCACCCTGTACTGATGTCACCCTGTATTGATGTCACCCTGTACTGATGTCACCCTGTACTGATGTCACCCTGTACTGATGTCACCCTGTACTGATGTCACCCTGTACTGATGTCACCCTCTATTGATGTCACCCTGTAATGATGTCACCCTGTACTGACGTCACCCTGTATTGACGTCACCCTGTATTGACATCACCCTGTACTGATGTCACCCTCTATTGATGTCACCCTGTACTGATGTCACCCTGTATTGATGTCACCCTGTATTGATGTCACCCTGTACTGATGTCACCCTGTACTGATGTCACCCTGTATTGATGTCACCCTGTATTGATGTCACCCTGTACTGATGTCACCCTGTACTGATGTCACCCTGTACTGATGTCACCCTCTATTGATGTCACCCTGTACTGATGTCACCCTGTATTGATGTCACCCTGTACTGATGTCACCCTGTACTGATGTCACCCTGTACTGATGTCACCCTGTATTGATGTCACCCTGTACTGATGTCACCCTGTACTGATGTCACCCTCTATTGATGTCACCCTGTACTGATGTCACCCTGTATTGATGTCACCCTGTATTGATGTCACCCTGTACTGATGTCACCCTGTATTGATGTCACCCTGTACTGATGTCACCCTGTATTGATGTCACCCTGTATTGATGTCACCCTGTATTGATGTCACCCTGTACTGATGTCACCCTGTATTGATGTCACCCTGTACTGATGTCACCCTGTATTGATGTCACCCTGTATTGATGTCACCCTGTACTGATGTCACCCTGTACTGATGTCACCCTGTACTGATGTCACCCTGTACTGATGTCACCCTCTATTGATGTCACCCTGTACTGATGTCACCCTGTATTGATGTCACCCTGTACTGATGTCACCCTGTATTGATGTCACCCTGTACTGATGTCACCCTGTACTGATGTCACCCTGTACTGATGTCACCCTGTACTGATGTCACCCTGTATTGATGTCACCCTGTATTGATGTCACCCTGTATTGATGTCACCCTGTATTGATGTCACCCTGTACTGATGTCACCCTTTATTGATGTCACCCTCTATTGATGTCACCCTGTACTGATGTCACCCTGTACTGATGTCACCCTGTATTGATGTCACCCTGTATTGATGTCACCCTGTACTGATGTCACCCTGTACTGATGTCACCCTGTACTGATGTCACCCTCTATTGATGTCACCCTGTACTGATGTCACCCTGTATTGATGTCACCCTGTACTGATGTCACCCTGTACTGATGTCACCCTGTACTGATGTCACCCTCTATTGATGTCACCCTGTACTGATGTCACCCTGTACTGATGTCACCCTGTATTGATGTCACCCTGTATTGATGTCACCCTGTACTGATGTCACCCTCTATTGATGTCACCCTGTACTGATGTCACCCTGTACTGATGTCACCCTGTACTGATGTCACCCTCTATTGATGTCACCCTGTATTGATGTCACCCTCTATTGATGTCACCCTGTATTGATGTCACCCTGTACTGATGTCACCCTGTACTGATGTCACCCTGTATTGACGTCACCCTGTACTGATGTCACCCTCTATTGATGTCACCCTGTACTGATGTCACCCTCTATTGATGTCACCCTGTATTGATGTCACCCTGTACTGATGTCACCCTGTACTGATGTCACCCTGTACTGATGTCACCCTCTATTGATGTCACCCTGTATTGATGTCACCCTCTATTGATGTCACCCTGTATTGATGTCACCCTGTACTGATGTCACCCTGTACTGATGTCACCCTGTATTGACATCACCCTGTATTGATGTCACCCTGTACTGATGTCACCCTGTATTGACGTTACCCTGTATTGACGTCACCCTGTATTGATGTCACCCTGTATTGATGTCACCCTGTATTGATGTCACCCTGTACTGATGTCACCCTCTATTGATGTCACCCTGTATTGATGTCACCCTGTACTGATGTCACCCTGTATTGATGTCACCCTGTATTGATGTCACCCTCTATTGATGTCACCCTGTATTGATGTCACCCTGTACTGATGTCACCCTGTACTGATGTCACCCTGTATTGATGTCACCCTGTATTGATGTCACCCTGTACTGATGTCACCCTGTATTGACGTTACCCTGTATTGACGTCACCCTGTATTGATGTCACCCTGTATTGATGTCACCCTGTATTGATGTCACCCTGTACTGATGTCACCCTCTATTGATGTCACCCTGTACTGATGTCACCCTGTACTGATGTCACCCTGTACTGATGTCACCCTGTACTGACGTCACCCTGTACTGATGTCACCCTGTATTGATGTCACCCTGTACTGATGTCACCCTATACTGATGTCACCCTCTATTGATGTCACCCTGTACTGATGTCACCCTGTACTGATGTCACCCTGTACTGATGTCACCCTGTACTGATGTCACCCTGTACTGATGTCACCCTCTATTGATGTCACCCTGTACTGATGTCACCCTGTATTGATGTCACCCTGTACTGATGTCACCCTGTACTGATGTCACCCTGTATTGATGTCACCCTGTACTGATGTCACCCTGTACTGATGTCACCCTGTACTGATGTCACCCTCTATTGATGTCACCCTGTACTGATGTCACCCTGTATTGATGTCACCCTCTATTGATGTCACCCTGTACTGATGTCACCCTGTATTGATGTCACCCTGTACTGATGTCACCCTGTACTGATGTCACCCTGTATTGATGTCACCCTGTATTGATGTCACCCTGTACTGATGTCACCCTGTATTGATGTCACCCTGTATTGATGTCACCCTGTACTGATGTCACCCTTTATTGATGTCACCCTCTATTGATGTCACCCTGTACTGATGTCACCCTGTACTGATGTCACCCTGTATTGATGTCACCCTGTATTGATGTCACCCTGTACTGATGTCACCCTGTACTGATGTCACCCTGTACTGATGTCACCCTCTATTGATGTCACCCTGTACTGATGTCACCCTGTATTGATGTCACCCTGTACTGATGTCACCCTGTACTGATGTCACCCTGTACTGATGTCACCCTCTATTGATGTCACCCTGTACTGATGTCACCCTGTACTGATGTCACCCTGTATTGATGTCACCCTGTATTGATGTCACCCTGTACTGATGTCACCCTCTATTGATGTCACCCTGTACTGATGTCACCCTGTACTGATGTCACCCTGTACTGATGTCACCCTCTATTGATGTCACCCTGCATTGATGTCACCCTCTATTGATGTCACCCTGTATTGATGTCACCCTGTACTGATGTCACCCTGTACTGATGTCACCCTGTATTGACGTCACCCTGTACTGATGTCACCCTCTATTGATGTCACCCTGTACTGATGTCACCCTCTATTGATGTCACCCTCTATTGATGTCACCCTGTACTGATGTCACCCTGTATTGACGTTACCCTGTATTGACGTCACCCTGTATTGATGTCACCCTGTATTGATGTCACCCTGTATTGATGTCACCCTGTACTGATGTCACCCTCTATTGATGTCACCCTGTATTGATGTCACCCTGTACTGATGTCACCCTGTACTGATGTCACCCTGTACTGATGTCACCCTGTACTGACGTCACCCTGTACTGATGTCACCCTGTATTGATGTCACCCTGTACTGATGTCACCCTGTACTGATGTCACCCTCTATTGATGTCACCCTGTACTGATGTCACCCTGTACTGATGTCACCCTGTATTGATGTCACCCTGTACTGATGTCACCCTGTACTGATGTCACCCTGTATTGATGTCACCCTCTATTGATGTATATATGATTCTCTGTGTCTCCTCAACAGTGATCTATAAGGCCAGAGAGAGGATGTTAACAACCACAGTAATCTATAAGGCCAGAGAGAGGATGTTAACAACCACAGTAATCTATAAGGCCAGAGAGAGGATGTTAACAACCACAGTAATCTATAAGGCCAGAGAGAGGATGTTAACAACCACAGTACCATAGTTATATTACCCCCACGCTGTCCATAGTTATATTACCCCCACGCTGTCCATAGTTATATTACCCCCACGCTGTCCATAGTTATATTACCCCCACGCTGTCCATAGTTATATTACCCCCACGCTGTCCGTAGTTATATTACCCCCACGCTGTCCATAGTTATATTACCCCCACGCTGTCCATAGTTATATTACCCCCACGCTGTCCGTATTTATATTACCCCCACGCTGTCCATAGTTATATTACCCCCACGCTGTCCATAGTTATATTACCCCCACGCTGTCCATAGTTATATTACCCCACGCTGTCCATAGTTATATTACCCCCAAGCTGTCCATAGTTATATTACCCCCACGCTGTCCATAGTTATATTACCCCCACGCTGTCCATAGTTATATTACCCCCACGCTGTCCATAGTTATATTACCCCCACGCTGTCCTTAGTTATATTACCCCCAGGCTGTCCATAGTTATATTACCCCCACGCTGTCCGTAGTTATATTACCCCCACGCTGCCCGTAGTTATATTACCCCCACGCTGTCCATAGTTATATTACCCCCACGCTGTCCATAGTTATATTACCCCCACGCTGTCCGTAGTTATATTACCCCCACGCTGTCCATAGTTATATTACCCCCACGCTGTCCATAGTTATATTACCCCACGCTGTCCATAGTTATATTACCCCCACGCTGTCCATAGTTATATTACCCCCACGCTGTCCATAGTTATATTACCCCCACGCTGTCCATAGTTATATTACCCCACGCTGTCCATAGTTATATTACCCCCAGGCTGTCCATAGTTATATTACCCCCACGCTGTCCATAGTTATATTACCCCCACGCTGTCCATAGTTATATTACCCCCACACTGTCCATGTCCATAGTTATATTACCCCCACCCTGTCCGTAGTTATATTACCCCCACGCTGTCCATAGTTATATTACCCCCACGCTGTCCATAGTTATATTACCCCCACGCTGTCCATAGTTATATTACCCCCAGGCTGTCCATAGTTATATTACCCCCACGCTGTCCGTAGTTATATTACCCCCACGCTGCCCGTAGTTATATTACCCCCACGCTGTCCATAGTTATATTACCCCCACGCTGTCCATAGTTATATTACCCCCACGCTGTCCGTAGTTATATTACCCCCACGCTGTCCATAGTTATATTACCCCCCACGCTGTCCATAGTTATATTACCCCCACGCTGTCCATAGTTATATTACCCCCACGCTGTCCATAGTTATATTACCCCCACGCTGTCCATAGTTATATTACCCCCACGCTGTCCATAGTTATATTACCCCCACGCTGTCCATAGTTATATTACCCCCACGCTGTCCATAGTTATATTACCCCCACACTGTCCATAGTTATATTACCCCACGCTGTCCATAGTTATATTACCCCCACGCTGTCCATAGTTATATTACACCCATGCTGTCCATAGTTATATTACCCCCACGCTGTCCATAGTTATATTACCCCCAGGCTGTCCATAGTTATATTACCCCCACGCTGTCCATAGTTATATTACCCCCACGCTGTCCATAGTTATATTACCCCCACGCTGTCCAGGGACATTGGTAGTTGCCCTCTGTCCCATTACATTTCCTCCGCGGCGCCTGGTTTTGGTGAGGTTGAAGCCAACCTCATCCACATAAATGAATTAATGGTGAATTACATGGGCATCCAGCTCCAATACTCTCTGTAACAGACAGAATGATATACAGATGAGTAAATATGGTCTGAAGTAGTGTTGCATACATACCTCCTCTGCAATGGTGGTTGATCACACGATCAACAAGTGTTGCCCTAATCTCATCAGAGATGGCTCTCCTTCCTCCTCTTCCTCTCCCTCCTATTCCTCTTGCTCTCCTTCCTCCTCTTCCTCTCCCTCCTATTCCTCTTGCTCTCCTTCCTTCTCTTCTTTGCCCTCGTCCTCTTCCTCTCCTTCCTATTCCTCTTGCTCTCCTTCCTTCTCTTCTTTGCCCTCGTCCTCTTCCTCTCCTTCCTATTCCTCTTGCTCTCCTTCCTTCTCTTCTTTGCCCTCCTCCTCTTCCTCTCCCTCCTATTCCTCTTGCTCTCTGTCCATTGTTGGCATCCATTGTTCAAAACAGGTAATCTGACCTTTGACCTATTTATAGGCCTATACTACAGTAAAGCAGTGATTGGTTAGTGATAAGTTAAGCTATTAGTGTTTGTACATGTGAGGAGTGTGTGTGTGACCTGGTGAATAAGTGTAGCATTTTGATTGGTTGTGTTTGGAAAAGGAAAGCAGCCTCTCTTCTCCTCCTCTCAGCCTCTACTCCTCTTCTCAGCCTCTCCTCCTCTCAGTCTCTCCTCCTCTTCTCAGCCTCTCCTCCTCTCAGTCTCTCCTCCTCTTCTCAGCCTCTCCTCTTCTCAGCCTCTCCTCCTCTTCTCAAACTCTCCTACTCAGCCTCTCCTCTCCTCTCCTCTCCTGTCCTCTCCTCTCCTCCTCTCCTCTCATCCCCTCTCCTCCTCTCCTCTCTCTCCTCTCCTCTCCTCTCCTCCTCTCCTCCTCCCCCTCCTCCTCTTCTCCCCTCCCCTCCTCTCCTCTCTCTCCTCTCCTGTCCTCTCCTCTCCTCCTCTCCTCTCATCCCCTCTCATCCCCTCTCCTCCTCTCCTCTCCTCTCCTCTCCTCTCCTCTCCTCTCCTCTCCTCTCTCCTCTCCTCTCCTCCTCCTCTCCTCTCCTCTCCTCCCCTCCCCATCCCCTCCCCTCCCCTCCCCTCCTCTCCTCTCATTCCCTCCCCTCCCCTCCCCTCATCTCCTCTCATTCCCTCCCGTCCCCTCCTCTCCTCTCCTCCCCTCCTCCCCCCCGCTCAACTCGTTTGAGGTTCTGCCGAGAAATAGACTCATATCCACATGCTGGACAAATGATAGATGGACACATCAAATATGTCTCTCTCTGTCCCACACACTCTCTCCATCTCTCTGTCTCTCTCTGTCCCACACACACTCTCTCCATCTCTCTGTCTCTCTCTGTCCCACACACACTCTCTCCATCTCTCTGTCTCTCTCTGTCCCACACACTCTCTCCATCTCTCTGTCTCTCTCTTGTTGGAACACGGTGATATAGAATACAGAGACGTATAGCAGAGGGATGAGGGGAGCGCTGTGTGTGTGTGTGTGTGTGTGTGTGTGTGTGTGTGTGTGTGTGTGTGTGTGTGTGTGTGTGTGTGTGTGTGTGTGTGTGTGTGTGTGTGTGTGTGTGTGTGTGTGTGTGTGTGTGTGTGTGTTTAGTGGGAGTCTTTCAGCAACAGATGTTGGTGTTTTGTCAGAGTAATTCTGTGGGAATTTTCATGAGCTGCACAACGCCACAGCTGGAGTACATGTGGGGAGAGAGGGGAGGAGTGGGGAGGAGGGGAGGGAGGGGGGGGAGGGAGGAGGGGGAGTGGGGAGGTGGGGAGGAGTGGGAAGGAGGGGGGAGGGGGAGGAGGGGAGGAGGGGGGAGGGGGGAGAAGGGGAGGAGCGGGGAGGAGGGGGAGGAGGGGGAGGAGAGGGGAGGAGGGGGAGGGAGTGGGGAGGGGGAGGGAGGGGAGGAGGGGGAGAGGGGGATAGGAGGGGGAGGAGGGGGAGGGGGAGGATGGGGGAGGAGGGGGAGGAGGGGGAGAGGGGAAGAGGGGAGGAGTGGGAGGGAGGGGAGGAGGAGGGGCGAAGAGGGCGAGGGCGAGGAGGGGAGGAGGGGAGAGAGGGGAGGAGTGGAGGAGGTGGAGGAGGAGGAGGAGGAGGAGGAGGGAGGAGGGGGAGGGAGGGAGTGGGGAGGAGTGGGGAGGGGGGAGGAGGGGGAGGAGGGGAGGAGGGAAGAGGGGGGAGGAGGGGAGGAGGGGAGGAGGGGAGAGGGGGAGGGGGAGGAGGGGGAGGAGGGGAGGAGGGGAGGAGGGGAGGGGGGGGGGGGGGAGGAGGGGAGGAGTGGGGAGAAGGGGAAGGGGGAGGAGGGGAGGAGGGGAGGAGGGGGAGGAGGGAGGAGGAGGGGAGGAGGGGAGAGGGGGGGAGGAGGAGGAGGAGGGAGGAGGAGGAGGAGGAGGAGGAGGAGGAGGAGGAGGGGGAGGAGGAGGAGGAGGAGGAGGAGGAGGAGGAGGAGGAGGAGGAGGAGGAGGGAGATACCAGGCTAACAGCTGCAGTAAGGGTGAGAGAGACACAACACAGACTGTCCAGGTGAATCCAGGTGAATGATCCTTTATTCGCTCTGGATAAGAGCGTCTGCTAAATGACTTAAATGTAAATGTAATTGATCTCACCTGTTAAATCAATTTCAATCAGTGTAGATGAAGAGGAGGAGACAGGTTAAATAAGGATTAGATGAAGAGGAGGAGACAGGTTAATGAAGGATTAGATGAAGAGGAGGAGACAGGTTAAATAAGGATTAGATGAAGAGGAGGAGACAGGTTAATGAAGGATTAGATGAAGAGGAGGAGACAGGTTAATGAAGGATTAGATGAAGAGGAGGAGACAGGTTAAAGAAGGATTAGATGAAGAGGAGGAGACAGGTTAATGAAGGATTAGATGAAGAGGAGGAGACAGGTTAATGAAGGATTAGATGAAGAGGAGGAGACAGGTTAATGAAGGATTAGATGAAGAGGAGGAGACAGGTTAAAAATGAAGGATTAGATGAAGAGGAGGAGACAGGTATAAATAGGAGGATTAGGATGAAGACTGTGGCATTGTTTGCTGTTTGGGGTTTTAGGCTGGGTTTCTGTACAGCACTTTGAGATTAATACGAAGGGAATTTGATTTGATTTTGATTTGATGAAGATGGAGGAGACAGGTTAAAGAAGGTTAGATGAAGAGGAAGACAGGTTAATGAAGGATGAGATGAAGAGGAGGAGACAGGTTAATGAAGGATAGATGAAGAGGAGGAGACAGGTTAATGAAGGATTAGATGAAGAGGAGGAGACAGGTTAAAGAAGGATTAGATGAAGAGGAGGAGACAGGTTAATGAAGGATTAGATGAAGAGGAGGAGACAGGTTAATGAAGAGGAGGAGACAGGTTAATGGATTAGATGAAGAGGAGGAGACAGGTTAATGAAGGATTTAGGTTAAATGAAGAGGAGGAGACAGGTTAAATAAGGATTAGATGAAGAGGAGGAGACAGGTTAATGAAGGATTAGATGAAGAGGAGGAGACAGGTTAATAAGGATTAGATGAAGAGGAGGAGACAGGTTAATGAAGGATTAGATGAAGAGGAGGAGACAGGTTAATGAAGGATTAGATGAAGAGGTTAATGAAGGATTAGATGAAGAGGAGGAGACAGGTTAATGAAGGATTAGATGAAGAGGAGGAGACAGGTTAATGAAGGAATTAGATGAAGTCAACATGGGCCAGCATCCCTGTGGAGACGATTAGATCAACACCTTGATTAGAGTCCATGACCCAATGTTTTGAGGCCGTTCTGAGGGCAAAGGGGGATGCAACTCAATATTAGGAAGATGTTCCTAATGTTTTGTAAACTCAGTGTAGAATAAATATATAGCCGTTTATAGACGTATGTACCTGAACCAGTGGAGGCTGATGAGGGGAGGACGGCTCATAATCACTACCCTTAATTACACCAGGGGAGGCTGGTGAGGGGAGGACGGCTCATAATCACTACCCTTAATTACACCAGGGGAGGCTGGTGAGGGGAGGACGGCTCATAATCACTACCCTTAATTACACCAGGGGAGGCTGATGAGGGGAGGACGGCTCATAATCACTACCCTTAATTACACCAGGGGAGGCTGATGAGGGGAGGACGGCTCATAATCACTACCCTTAATTACACCAGGGGAGGCTGAGGAGGACGGCTCATAATCACTACCCTTAATTACACCAGGGAGGCTGGTGAGGGGAGGACGGCTCATAATCACCCTTAATCAGGGAGGCTGGTGAGGGAGGACGGCTCATAATAATTACACCAGGGGAGGCTGGTGAGGGAGGGAGGCGGCTCATAATCACTACCCTTAATTACACCAGGGGAGGCTGATGAGGGGAGGACGGCTCATAATCACTACCCTTAATTACACCAGGGGAGGCTGGTGAGGGGAGGACGGCTCATAATCACTACCCTTAATTACACCAGGGGAGGCTGGTGAGGGGAGGACGGCTCATAATCACTACCCTTAATTACACCAGGGGAGGCTGGTGAGGGGAGGACGGCTCATAATCACTACCCTTAATTACACCAGGGGAGGCTGATGAGGGGAGGACGGCTCATAATCACTACCCTTAATTACACCAGGGGAGGCTGGTGAGGGGAGGACGGCTCATAATCACTACCCTTAATTACACCAGGGGAGGCTGGTGAGGGGAGGACGGCTCATAATCACTACCCTTAATTACACCAGGGGAGGCTGGTGAGGGGAGGACGGCTCATAATCACTACCCTTAA